>NC_067478.1:122354426-122511926 GCF_947179515.1 Apodemus sylvaticus | reverse complement strand
CCAAAAGATATTCCCTGTTGAACTAAAAATGCATTCTTTTTCAAAGCCATATGGCCAGATGCCTGAAAGTGTGAATATTTCTGTCCTAACATTGGATCTAAGCAACTCAAATGGATTCTATATTTGGTTTAGAATTCTCCATGTCTGAAACTCCTAGGAGGGAATTCAGCCAGTGAATGGATGGTTTGTTGTGACTGAAACACAAATTTATACATTCTCCCTTAGTAGAAAGCCAAGTTCCTCAATCAAATCTTAAGAGCCTCAACCCACTCCCCGCACCTAGCCAAGAGGACCCTTCATAATCTGTATCAGCCCGTGGTGTCAGTCAAGCAAATATCCTGCTCTCCACCCATCTTCTTAGAGTAATTCTGTATAATGCCTTAAACATGAACACCCAGGAAACTGTTTTCAAAATGTACCAAACACTGGTGAGAGAATCAACTTAGCTCTCATATTCTGTCAATACTTCTGAGCATTATTAGCCAGTGAAGGTGCATACAGGGATAGAACATTTGTACCAGAAAAAAACTCTTTTCTCAATGGAAACATCATCTTGAATTCAAAGTTTTATAGAATAACATCCAAGCCTCTGCTGGAGGCTGCAAGTTAGCTGAAAGATCATCAAACTGGGCCAGTAGCAGGAACTGGGTTCATAGAGGAGACCAGGGCGGAGAAAGAGGAATTTTAAGAGCTGACAGCCTAAGAAGGCTAGGAAGCAATCAGTGTAGAGACCAGAGGAATGCCTATGGCCAAAGGTGAATGAGAGATATGCACGATATGCAATCTGAACAGAAGGCAGGAGAGACTCAAGGGAAGCTGAGTGATGATTGCCAAGGGCCTGTGACCATTTGATGACTTCAGTTATGACATACCTTGGCTGCATCTTGCCAAGAAGGTTGATACAGGCCACTTATGGGCTATCAGTGCTTGGCCAAAAGCATTCCATTTACATTTTCATTTTATCTTTGAAATTTCAAAAAAATGGTTTTAATACTTCATGAAATGAATGCTTAGACCAAGACACAAAATGATTTCTGTCTGTGATTCTGAGCAAGTGCTTTGAATGTTCAGAGCTTCAGGAGAATTTACTCACTTGCTTTCTCTATGTCCGTGGACTTCTTCATCCTCCTGGTCTGTCCCACCAGAAGTCCAGAGCCGAAACTTCCAGGCTAAAGTCAGATCTGCTTCATTCTTAACATAGGCACTACCTTGAATTCATGTGTTCATGGATTCAAATGTGGAATGCCTACTATGTGCCAGACACAGTTCTGGCTTTGGATGATAGAACAAGGATGAAATGTAGAGATGGCATGCCTTTAGTCCCAGCACATGGGAGGCAGAGCCAGGCAGATCTCTGAGTTCAATACCAGCCTAGTCAACAGAGCAGGGTCTAGGAAAGCTGGGCCCACACAGAAAAAATACCAAGAAAAAAAATGAAATCTAGACTCAGTAACTCTGAAATCTGTTTTGTTTTGTTTTGTTTTGTTTTGTTTTAAGCTAAATAATCATGTAGACTTTTTAAAAGGAGCTATTTCTTTTATAGTACAGACATGCCCTGCTCTGGTCTCCCAGTTCACGTGTGAAGTTCATGAGCTACATATCAAATAAAGATGACAAAAGAACAGTGTGTGTGTGTGTGTGTGTGTGTGTGTGTGTGTGTGTGTGTGTGCAGGTACATGTGTGGAGGGATATGTGTTCAAGTGTACATGCGTGTAGAGGACAGCGGTCAACCTCTAGTGTTGTCCCCAGGCACTGTTCAGTCCTAGGCTGGCTTACAGGGAAGCCTTGGGACCCACTTGTCACCACCTCCACAGAACTGATATTCCAACAATCCTGGCTTTTGCACAGGGGCCCTGGGAGTCAAACTCTGGTCCTGGCCCTGGCACAGCAAAGCCGTGACCATCTGAGCCGCCTCCTCAGCACACAGTATAAATTTTAATTCAAAGACTGTGAAGCCTGGTTAGATGTCTTAATTATAAAGAAAATGCATTCATCTTTTTGCTTCATGCATCAGAACTGAAGAATCTGTTCAGAGTCACTCCCAGGCTTACAGTAAGATAAACTGTAATTGCATTCATCAACGCTTGTAGCAGACATGTATCAAGCACCTACGGCATATGTAAAACTGAAGGTTAGAGACTAAAAAACCCTCTTGACATGCACTAAGCCTAAGTTCCCAGGGCAGCATGGACCTCCCTATCAGTGAGGTTTTGGAAGAAGGATGCCCTGCTTTGTAGATTCTCACTGGATGTATATACCCCCTCATCCCAATCCTTCATAACCCCACAGAGCACAGGGATGTTCCTAAGCCACAATGATTACTCTTAAACATGCTAGTCTACCCATTCACAGAACAGAATCTATTTGCAGAGTACCCCATTTCCATTCAATTTTATTACAGTATTCTGGTAATTTTTTATTTTTTATTTTATTTTATTTTTTATTTTTGCTCAGGGCAAGCGAAGTGTATTAGTATAAAGAACCAACTCCTGTATCCATTGATAAAGAAATAAACACCTTGAATCATTCATAATACACAAAGCCCAACACTGCATTCAGGGAAATAGCTTCTTTTATTCTTCTCTGGAGGCTTTTGTGAGTGGTATGTACCCACAGCGGTGGTTAATGCATTAAGAGGTCATTTAGCCTGTTGAACGCCAAGTTCTGAACTAGGAAAGGAAAGGATGTGGGGTTAAGACACAGATTTGATCCTAAAGATACAAATGTAAAAGGGTTAATGGAAAACCTGACAGATATGTCAGTGTGATGTGCATTCGCGTAGCAGCTCAGTCTCCTCTTCAGCTATTCTAATTAGCTTTGCCTTTTCTAATCAGTCGGCAGTTGCTATTTGTTTGCTAGAAGGGCTTCTTGGTTTCTTTTGGTGAAATCCAAAGAATTAAAAAAAGAACACACACACACAAAACCCATGTGTGTGTGTGTGTGTGTGTGTGTGTGTGTGTGTGTGTGTGTTCAGAGGACTAATCAGTGAATTTGCTTGTTAGAGACAGGAAGAAAGATGTGAGACTTAGAAGGTTTTCACAATAAGGCATTTGACTGTACACATGTTTAGTCTGGTGGGATGAGAGAGGTGTCACATCATGAGTTGGTAATCTTACTGTTCTTGTTTGTGTTTCAACCATGGAAAATTAAATTTACATGTGCATTTTCACAACATACATACAGATAGAGAGACAGACAGACAGAGAGAGACAGAAGGAGACAGAGAGAGGCAGAGAGAGGCAGAAGGAGGCAGAGAAAGACAGAAAGAGACAGAGAATCAGAGATAGACGGAGAGTAAGAGAGAGAGAGAGAAAGAGAGAGAGAGAGAGAGAGAGAGCTAAACACTAATTAGAGTATTCCAATGGAACTTGGTAGGGTGAATTTGAATTGTCTTCTCCAAGAAATAAATTTAGTGGTGCATATTGGGTGAAAACCCAATAGCCTCTGTCCTGTGTGACCTACAACATCAAGTTTTCAAGCTCCCCCTGGATGCAAGTAAGCGGGCAGCTGATGTCTCTGTCTTTCAATTCATGTGTGAATCCCTTCCTCTATGAATTACAGGAAGCCACACATTGTCTTACCACTAGAACCTGAGTTTCATCTCTGCCTGTGGAAGCAGAGAGCTCTGGCAGCCCTCCTCGGTGCTCCAGAGGCCTTCACGGGCAAGCACAGGCAGGTGAAGGCGTCAACATCTGCGCTTTGCTTCACATCTGCTCTGAGTCTCCGGTTCTTTGTCCAACTCTCCTTCTCCTTGGTCCCACTCTTCTCGTTCACCCTTTCATCACTGAACAATTTTGGCCTAGACTTTCCTGAAACTTCCCCCAAGGCAACCCTTAAAAGGGTCAAAGGCAGGGACGCATAGACAATGGACTCATTATTGCCAGTGGAGGTTGAGAGATGTTCCCTCGTTAGGGAAAGTCATGAGGCTGCGGAGTTGCCAGGCCTACCACCCTGTCCCACAAAGCTCAGGCACAAATAATGGATGATAAACTAATGTGCCCATGGGCACACATACCCTTCCTGCTTCCCCCACCTGCTTCCTCCCAGTCTTGCCAATATGCAACAAGAGCATATAAAGTTGTAGTTAAGATAGCTATTTACAAACATCTAAATGTCTTCAGTTTCCTGGGATGAATCTTAATTTCTTATGTCACTTCCAAAGCCCTGCAGGATCCAACTCTACCCAGAGTCCCCAGGCTTAAAGCTTCCATTCCCAGCCCTTTCCTTCCCTTGACACCCAACCACTGTCTTACTCTGTTTTCGCTCACCCCTGAGTGTCCTCTGACTCCTAAGGGAATATACGCATTCTCTCCTTCCCCATGCACTATTCGTTCTGCCCAAAACAAAGTTCTTTTCTATTCTGGTCACCCAGGGTTTCTTGACCTCCTAACCCACTTTGCTCTAGTAACCCCACTACTTCCTGTCTTTTAGTGCACACCAGCCTTCATCTTTCTGTTGTTTCATCCATGGCATCATCCTAACTAGACTGCAAGCTAGTTGAAGACAAGGATTGTGTCTGTGTCTTCCATCCCTTTACTCTGATCCCTAACCTACCTTCCATATTATAGGAACCCCAAACATAGATTTGCTGGACAAATGATTGATTCAGTTGATGATCATTCTTCTGTTCTGGACAGCCAGAGACAGTAAGACATGATACTCTGATCTCCAGAACATTTGAGCAGCTGGCCCTTCCATCTTCTTCCACACTAAGTCAGTCACACTGTCTACCCTTGACCCACAGCCCTGGCCTTCCAGCTCTTGTTTTCAGAGCAGGAAGCCACAGCATTTGCTCTCATCTGTCCCATGAGTCAAGCTGAGGTGTAAGTTCTGAAGGGGATCATTTAATGAAGGCTGAACACATCTATACCCAATCACCACCTAAAAGAATTTTAGCTGGGTATTTCAAGTGATTGTTTTCTGATGCACTGAAGGCAATGAAGAGTCACAGGACAAATCGAGTGGGTTGTTGGTAAATACTGGCTCATTTGTGTTCTTCACCAGGTAGAGCCTAAATAGTAACTCAGACTTGTTCTCACTCTACCTGTTACAGTATGGAGAACCACTGAAGGGCTTCAGTCAGCGACACAGATCTCAAGTGTGCCTGGAGCACAGCAGAGACTAATGTGCAGTTGCCTTGAGTCTGGGCAGCACTTGCTAACTCAGATGTCTCCTCCCCCGTTCTCTCTGTTAGCCTCCATACCCACCTCTTACAGCCCCACACAGGTCTCCAGCTCTAGGAAGACTGGGGAAGGCTGGTTTGATCAGCATGAGTGCCTGATGTCTTTACTCTGTCTTTTTGTCCTGTCTTTAAACATGGTAAAGCAACTCTGTCAAAACCCACTTTTTACCAATTCTTTGAGTCTCTCGCCTCCCTTTTCAGTGAGCACCAGCATGTTAGCAGCCATCTTTATATAACTGCACAGCTGTGCCCATCCATTGCTCCTTCCTCTGTCGCTACTGCTGTTGCCCGCATGCTATTTCATTTCTCCCTCAGATTCCTTCCTTTTAAAAATATTTTAATTTTGAAATTAAGATATAATAACTAAAATTAAAATATAATTGCATCACTATTCCTCTTCCTTTTTCTCCTATGGACTCTTTCTGTGACTAACCCCACCTCCTTTCTCTCTCAAATTCATAGCCTCTGTCTCTTTAACTATTGTCTTACACACACCCCTTTAGAATATGTAACTACAGCCTCTTGGTCGATATAATGTTACTTAGATGTATACATTTTAAAGACTGACTACTTGACATCCAGTAACCAAGTACTTTGTTCTTACTGGAAGACTATGTCTCCTGATTTCAGCACTCCTGAGTTGCCTGTAGTTCTTTGTCTATGCCTGGAGCCCTGTGGGATCTCCTTCTTCAACATCATCACATCTTCTCTTGGTATCTCCTTGTCTAGGGCTTGCTTAGGCAGCCATGTTGGTGAGCACAACAGTTCTAGGAAACACTATTCCCCAGAGTCCCACCTCCTCTTCCACAATGTTCCATTGTAGGTGTATCTGTTGTGGGTGGGTACCACGTTGGGCACTTGCTTTCTGCATTGGTTGTGTTTTTCTGTAATGGTCTCCATCTTCAACCCCCTTCTTTACAAATACTGTATCCCTCCCCCCACAGTATCTGGAGCATAAGCAATCCTCTCTTGCTCCATATTCTTCAGGGATGAGGCAGGGGCTGGGTTCCAGTGATCTCTGCTACTTGGCCAGGTCTCCTGTGAGCTGGAACTCATCTTTGCCCACAGGCGGTCTCTGCTGGGGTTCTGCTTTACTCTAAATGCGTTTTCCCAAGCACGGCCTCAACTCTCCTACCTGTGGCTTCCTGTCAATCATCTTAGACAGTTTTGCCCAGAGGCTTCTCTGAGTGCCTGTGTTGCTGTGGTCCCCATCCCCAAAATATGAAAACTACTTAGTTTCTCCTCTGCCAGAGCCCAACATATGCAAACTCTTTGGTGACATTTGTCATGCTGCACTATCATTTTGGTTAGGTCTCTGGTTGACAGGATTATAATTTCCTAGAAATTGGACTTTTACCTTAAATTATGGTTAAGTCCATAATTTTTCTTTTTAGCCCCACATAAGATTTTGAAAATCCTAGAAACCAGAGTAGATATGTAATTGAGGTATTTGATTGTTCTAGTTTACCTCCAAGAACTAATAGAATATCTAAAATATACTGCCAACATGTGGGCACAGATGTGGAAAGAGGGAAAATGTCCCCTTCCTCATTTCTGGCTACCACATGAGGTGCTTGCCATCCAAGTGTCCCATACCTGAAACTCCCCAATTTATAAATTTTAGGAAATGTATATAAATATAACAGATGAAGAGCTCTGTTCTGTCAGCAGCCTTTGCCCCTCTCCCTTTGGCACAATATGAGTAGATAAGAATTTTGACTAAGCCTTCATTGGTATTTTCAGAATTGATGAAGAGATAAGTATTGAATACTAAGATAAGAAGCTTATCAAAATCATAATTCCTAACAAGGAGTGCCGCCCTTTATCTGTGAAGTGTCTTTGAATCTCTAGCAAGTCTTTCTATCCAACACTATGGAGTATCTACCATTTTCTATACGGAACGCTATTCTCTCCTGGATCATCTTATTATCTGTTTGCTCGTTTCTATTTCCCAGCGTGCATCTCCTCAGCAGCCATTGGTCTCCAGCAATGTCCCGATGGCAGATATAGCTTATGGTACCATTTCCCGCCAGTCTGTACCGCTGTGTGCATTTCCTCCATGGGAGACCCTGTTTCTAGATCTCTGAAGTTTTTCTGCCTTTTAAATCGGCTCTTACTTTGATGAACTGTGACTTCTGGTAACTAACGGATCAGGGTGTGTGGAACAGAGAAGTGTGAAAACCCAAAGCCTGGGGCTATTGCTCCGTGCTAGCGAGTTCATGCAGTGGGTGAAAGGCTCTGGGTTTGAGCCCCAGCCCTTAAAATAATTTCAAAATAATACCAGAAGTAAAGAGCTGGAGAAAAGGCTCAGCAGTTAGGAGCAGCTGCTCGTTCCCTGCGGAGTACTGGATGGAGCTCAGTTACCAGCTCCCCATCAGGCAGGTCATGACCCTGCCATCCAGCTCACAGGTCCTGGCACTCATTTCTGGTCTTTTCAGGTACCTTGTCTCTCTGTCTCTCTCTGTTTCTGTGTCTGTCTCTGTGTCTCTGTGTCTCTGTCTGTCTCTGTGTCTCTGTCTGTCTCTTTCTCTTTCTCTCTCTTTCTCTCTCTCTCTCTCTCTCTCTCTCTCTCTCTCACACACACACACACACACACACAAAATCATTCTTAGATTTTTTAAAAAAATATTGATAACTTTCATGGTAGTGGTGCCACATACCTTTTACTCCAGGTCTTGGGAGATGGAAGAGCAAATCTCTTGAATTCAATACTTGGTCTACACGGTGAGTTCCAGGGCAGCCAGGGTTATACAGAGAAAATCTGTCTCAAAAAATAACAATAACAATAATAAATAAAAACTTCAGAGAAGTCATAACCCATTTGAGGTAATAATAAAGAAACAAAAGTAGAAGGAAGGAAGGAAGGAAGGAAGGAAGGAAGGAAGGAAGGAAGGAAGGAAGGAAGGAAAAAATTGCATGTGTGTGCGTGTGTGTGTGTGTGTGTGCATGTGCATGTATGTGTGTGCATGTGTTTGTGTGCATGTGCATGTATGTGTGTGCACGTGCGTGTGTGTGTGTGTGTGTGTGTGTGCACGTGTGCGTGTATGCATGTGCATATGCGTGTGTTTGTGTGTACATATGTATGTGTATGTATCTGTGTGTGTGTGTTTGTGTGTGCACATGCATATATACACATGCATGCATATTTCACTTTGGCTAAAGCAATAACTATTCTGTATTCATCAGATTTCTAGATTACATTTTTCCATGAAATCTGGCAACTGAATTGTTTCTAAAAGAGATTCCCGTTTTTAATGTTCCCCAAATTCCTATATCTCAATTGTTAGTCAGTTGTAACTTTCTCTGGTTATAACTGGAAAACCTGTTAACGCTTTTACCAATCTTCCCGGGAGACCCTAGGTTCTCTGGATGTCCGCTCACGCCCTGACACTGGTGTATTTGGCCTGTTTAAGGGACTCCAGGGTTACTGGTGAGGAAGGGCTACAGTGCATGATCATTGCTCTGAACTGAACCAGCCAGTCCCTCAGGCCCCATTCCTTGGAGTCTGACTGACCAGCTTCTTAGAAACAACAGAGAGTAGCACACAGAGAAGAAACAAAGGGATTTTAAAACAGATGAAAGAAGATGGGATCCTCAGCTGCTTTGTTTGAGGATGGAGTGTGTGTGAGGTGGGGCGGGGTAACGGGCCAGAGAGTCACATCACCTGCGAGTTCACTCAGGCAGTGCAGCTGGAGGTCTCGCCCTCTCTCTCACTGGACCCCTTTCCTTCACACTTCTCATTAAGCCCAGGGAGGGCATGGTTTGCTGTGCCCTACCATTGACCCTGAAGTGAGACTCTTTGCCCTCCCAACAGCCTTTGCTTTGAAGTACATTCTTTCCTTTTGTTGTGTTTGTTGTTTGTTTGTTTGTTTGGGGTGGGTTTTTTTTTTTTTTTTTTTTTGGTGTTTTTCGAGACAGGGTTTCTCTGTGTAGCCCTGGCTGTCCTGGAACTCACTCTGTAGACCAAGCTGGCCTCCAACTCAGAAATCCGCCTGCCTCTGCCTCCCAAGTGCTGGGACTAAAGGCGTGCGCCACCACCATCCAACTGTTTGTTGTTTGTTTGTTTGTTTGAGGGGTTTTGAGACAGGGTTTCTCCCTATATCCTGGATGTCCTTGAACTCATTCTGCAGACAAGAGTGGCCTAGAACTCAGGTCCACCTGTCTCTGCTGGGACTAAAGGCTTACTCTTAACTAAATTCTCTGGCATACCTCAAACATTCTTTTACTATAGAAACCATTTAAAGAAAGTCTCCTGGGTTCTCAGACTAGCCCTACACAAAATCCATTAATTCACAGGACCATGACACTGTTAGAGTGTTAATTGTGTTTTCTAGAATATTCCGTGTTCAAAGATTTTCTTCAGTGTACATGGATTGATCCAATCTCCTTGGTGCAGATAAGAACACAATTTCTTTGGCGCAATGGAGACTTCTAGAATAGGGTGGATGTGAGCTCCAGATGTGCACAGAACACTGTAAAAATCATAGGACAGGGACAGCCACCTCAGCTTGGCACCACCATTAACCTACGGGAAATAGAGCATGCCTGGGGTTGCAGACTGCTCTAGTTTACTGTATTTGTTGAGATTAAGGAGTTTGGAGCCATCCCCTCTGTTTCCATTGTCTATTAAAAGAATAGTCCATAAAGGATGTGGAGACCAGCCACCTGGCTCAGCAGGGTCCCATGCTGTGCTCAGCTGTACACGGAGCCTGCACCGCATCTCTGAATGCAGTCAGCCAAAGCACTCACTCCTGCGGGTGTAGCAGTTATCTCACAATCAAGATGGCCCTGGGGAGGCTTTGCCCGTGTGTATGTGTGTACAGTGCGACCGGAGCCCTGCATATGTGACGGCAGAGTAATGGCGGGGGAGCAGAAAGACAGCGAAAAGCAGGAAAGAGAAATCCCAGGGGAGAAATGAAAGGAAAATTGGACCACAAAGTCCATTTCTGATCAGCCTTTGTCCTGCTTACAGATGCTTTATAAGGCGATTTTAACCCTGACCGCTTTTCTGTCACTGGTTTTAGATGCAGATCGAGTCAGCAGCTCCCATAAGGGCTCCATTCCTTTCCTCCTTATGTTACATTCAGTGTTTTCAAGTGAAGGAGAAGAGAAGGATTCAGTTTTGTTCTCGTTAAATGCTGCCACATATTTTTCTGAATGTTTGAAAGAGGGCCACATCTAAATGGACATGAACTCAGCATGGACTCCAAGGCCCAGCGGCCAGGCCCCAGTGGGACAGTTTTGATATGTGAGTGCTGCCAGCAGTTCCTTCTGCAGCTGAGCAGTGAGTGAGGAGCGGGGTGGTGAATATTGGTGTGGCTCTCAGTCCACAACCTTTGAGTTGCAGATGACTACAGACCCTCTGTGGTGCATCTCAAGTATGTGAGAACTTTGCCAGCCTGCTCCTTGGGGTGTGAGGGCAGCCCTGAAATCCACGGGAATGCAACTCTCCGCCAAATTCAGATACCAAGGTTTCCCTCAGGGACTACAGCCCATCTCAAGTGCAGGAAGTGGCTGTGAGAATCTAAAGCAGGAATCTCCAAAGACCTGGGCTCAGCTCTCTCTCTCCCCCCCCCCCTCTCTCTCTCTCTCTCTCTCTCTCTCTCTTACCTTCCCTCCATGTATGTGTAGATATGAGTGATATGTGTAAGACACAAGACAACTTGTTGAGCTGAGTAATGCACACACCAGTTGAAATCAGCCCCCTAACATTGCTTACATGGAATCAACATACAATTTTACAGGCAGAAAACAGTTAATCAAGTAAGAAAGATGCTAGTGTGTCTGTGGTGAGTAGTGTTTCCGCTCGCGATTTATGAGGTGTACACAGAGCACACCCATGGTTTTCACTCTGACATTCTCTCTAAGGCTCAGCCCAGGGAGTACTTCAAAGACTTGTAGAGCACTTCCCACTTAGCATCACAGTGTGGTCGGCAAGAAAACTGTATCAACGCAGAGATTCTAAAAGTAGACAGGGTCCCACAAGCCAATCAGCTCGGGGGAATTAACATGTGACCACCATGGGAGGTGCCCCATCTCTGAACACCAGTTAATGAGAGTGGAAATATTTTTCACCTTGACCGTTGAGGCAGATATATTGATCATTATGTTCTTGGTCACAAACCTCATCACTTTTACAGTAATAGGAAAAGAAAAAAGAGAACAAGGGGAAAGCCCTCCTCTTCTGTCAGGTTTCCCCGTAAACGTCACTCCTCTCAGGAAGCCAGTCAGACAGATCCACGCCAACCGACTTCCCCTGGCTCAGCTCTCCTCACTCACGACATTATCTCTTCGAGAAGGATCTTCACCCTCTCGCCCCAGTCCCCAGCACTTTGTAGGCACTTAAATATGTGTTCAATAATTGATGGAGCACTGAGGATTTGTGTGCAGTCTTAGAGGAAACTAAAATGAATAAGACAGATGCTCCTGCCTTGTCTGTGCAGGAGACGTGTGGGTAATGATGAGGCAGTCTACAGTTTGCCAAGCTGTGCAATGCCTGTAAGTATAACCTCCTTAAAGGACAACAAAGAGGAGGCACAAAATGGAGACCAGGTCAGCTGCATGTCTGACTCCTGCAAATAGGAAATAGAATCCTAGTTCCTGAAGTCTGATGCTTGCTACTAATGCCAGTGCCAATACTAACTAACAACTAACACAGTATCAATACCACTAGACAAAGGTTTCGCCTCAGGGAGGGATGTATCTGGAGAAATACAGGAATAGCATGAGTATCCTCTTGGAAAATTATTTATATAAATAAATCTATAAATCAAAATTTCAGAACTGAGTGCAAGTCCACAGTTGGCTTGGAGGTAAAGAATTTCCCTCTTTCAGAGCCAGACCATTGTTTCCCTTGTTGCTGATGTCCTTGCCTATCAGTGCTACTCTCAATTAACCAAGGAATAATCAGAAGCAAACGTGCTCCCTTTACTCCTTGGCGCTGTGCTCCCGGTAGCATTACATATTGAACACCCTTAGTGTGCTTGGCTGACAGAAAGTGAGAAGGAAGTGAAGGCTCTCCCCTGGGGCTGGCTGATTCAATTCGAGACCATTTAGAAAGATGTCAGGAAAGCTTACACAGAGGACTCCAGCTTGGTGCACCAGTGTTTGAAGCCATTAGAGATACTTACCACAGTGGACCATCAGTAGCCCTGTAGAGTATCTGCCTCTCCATACTGAATGCAGACGATCATGTGGAACCCAGCCAGATGCGATGGCACTTGCACAGAATACCAGCATTCAGGAGGCTGAGGCAGAAGGACTTCGAGGGCGACTGGATTCCAGTCACAGCTAGACTCGAGGGAACGAGGAGGAAGGGGAGCTGGAAAGATGGCTCAGTGGTTGCGACTTTAGTTCTAGATCTGATACCTCCTTCTGGGTTCTGTAGGCACCAGTACATACATTATGCATGCGTGTATCCATTAAAAATAAAGACTCAGAAATGGGGGTCTGCGAAGTGTGTAGAATCCCAAACAGAGTCTGTTGAAAGTTTAATGGCCTTAAATGACCTTGAACCCAACTTTGTGACCTTTACAGGAAAAATACATAATAACCTGCCAAGGAATAGAGTCTATTGAAGAGGTAAATCATTGTTCTCGATTTTTGTCCTTTTGGAGAAATTACATTTTGAAATGTCAATTACAACTGTGATGGGACCAAAGAGAAATTTTAATACCAATAAGAGAACTTTTTAATGAAAAGGAAGGAGCGTGGACTTGGTTTCTGCAAACTCTGGACTTGGTGGCACAGTGGGAGGTGTAGGCAATGTGACACTACATTTTGAAAATCTGAGTTTACCCCAGGCTACATGGCTTCAGAGCTATTGACTGCCTGGTGGCTCTTCAAGCTATTTACCACTCTGCCTCAATTTGTCTAAATGTGCCACAAAATAGGTGATCCAACACACTTTTCTGCTCTATGATAGGAAAGCTAGATATCATTTTTGTAGGTGAACATAATAAAAATCAAAATAGTTACTGCCTACTCATACTGCCACTTCAGGGGATGGGGAATACTCATTAGCATTTTCAAAAATTGAACATTTAGCCACAGTGTAAGTGACGGCCTTTAAAAAACAAGTGAATTGAGGCGCTGAGACACATGTTAAATTGTTTTCAGGAACCTAGTGTTGCTCATTCCTTACAGCACAGGAAAACATCCTCAGCCTGGAAACAGGTCTGCAGACCATTCTGAGATTACAGCATCTGTGTGACTCTTCCACCCACGCTGTTGTAGGCACAGTACCAGAATTACCAGCTAAGTAACCACAACACTAGGCTTTTTTTTAAAACAAGGCAGAATGGATGTGTTTTGCCCAAAACATAGATGTATAAAGTTTATAGTACAAAGAACACAACACATTTAATTTAACTTATTGTGATAGTATTAATGTTGTAGTCAGATTTCATTGTGGAAACTAAATACACACTCTGTTCCTCAAAATTGTATTTAGTTTCCATAATAGTTTTTTTAAGTCCTCACAGATTGGAGATAAAATATGGAAATTTATGGTTATCAATATTTTGAGCCAAATCCTAAGAGAAGAAGTTTGGACCGAGGTCTAAAAGTACTTAACTGAAATGGAGCCATGGAGAGACAAGTTTAATCTTGGAGACTCTGTGAGAGGGAAATAAAGGAAGCCAATGGTGCTTAGGGGCTTTCAGATTTGTCTCCTTGTTTTCTTTGGCAGTGTGTTTCAGGGCCACCGTTTTAAATACAGTCACTTTGGCTTGAGATGGGATTCCTAGTCCCTTTTAGGCCTCGTTTTGTAGTAAAGATATAGTTTTACGATGAGACAGGTCTTGTAGAAAATCCCCTCCCTTTGGTCTCTTTTTCTTCCTTGCAGTGTACAACCCTGGCCCTTGGAGTACAAGTGACTTATTTAGAGATTTAAATGTTCAAATTTAGGCTCAGAGTTTTTTGAAGTAGTCTGAATCTTGGAGATCTTTTCCAGTAAAAGTATCGTTCCCTTTTAACATACATCAGAGATGTCCTTTCACTTGCAAACAGTTTCAACAGGGCTGTGATCCTACTCCAGGTCAGTGCTGGCACCACTCACATCTGAATAGACTTCTAGAAGCTGGGTATCAGCAGCTGCACAGGCTGACAAGGCTCTGTGAGAAGCAAGCGTTAACTATATAGAACTGTGGCCCTTACTTTGTAGCTAGAATTGTCCTTGGCGCATAGACTAAACAAGAGTGGTGCAGATTGGAAAGAAAGCCTGTAACTACTTGACATCCTCACTCCCCAACCCCACCTTCAATGAGTTCAAGATGGAAGAAATCAATACAACTCAATGTGCCACAAAATCTTATCATCTAAGTTGGCTTTCTAAAATTCTTCATTTGTATATATCTTTTGAGGATGCGGTCTATCTGACCCAGCAGGCAAGACCAATGAAAAGAGGACTCCTCACCTACATTCTGCTAATAAGATTAGAGGAGACAGCCTTGAGGGATGATTTTTCTACAGCTGTGACTGTCCATGAAGGCAATCAGTCTTCAAGTGTCCAGTGGCAGTGTGTCATGATAGACTCTTTGAAGTAGCAGAGAAACTAACAAGTGGCGGTGACACATGGGGATGAAGGAGATGAGACTGGGTGCCTGGGAAGTAAAAAAAGGTCGAATAAAATCCTGTGTGCATAAACACCTATAGGTCTTCTCAACATGTCAGAACAAAAGATGTAAATGGCCAACACCAAAATCAGAATCCCACACCCTTCCTACTCTCTTCTCGCCTGGGAAGCCCAGTGTTGTGTGCAATTGCTCCTAGCAGCAGCCTGGCTGTCCTGAAGGATATGAGTTTGAAAGGTTCCCTGGTCAGAGGGAGAAGAACTTCACCAGACACCATTGCAAGCTGCCCTGAGACTCTAACTGGTCTACAGCTCAAAGGTCTGGAGAGGTCAATACGTCTGCATTCCCATGGCGCTATCACACTTCCCATAAGGTCTTTCACTACCTAGGTCTCACCCAGTCAACAGTGGGCCTGAAAACACTCCCAAGTGTCAGTGTCGATGCTGGCAAAGCCAGCCCGTCTGGTCTGCCTGCTGAATTACCCTGTGTAGACTTGATACTATAACTCTGTATAAAGAACCCTACTGCCCCCAAGAAGACCTCATAATGACTTAGTTGCATCTGGCTCCACTATTCTGAATATGTGGCTGAACAACTGAATATAAACTAGCAGTATAGCTCATACTTCTACACACCCTCTCCATTCACGGGGCCTCTGAACCCTCAGGTAAATGTCTAAAAGGAAGATTGTCCTGACAGGTAAACTCAAGTCTTAGCAACACAAGCAAAGCAGAAGTAACTAAGGACAGATTCATCAGTGACAACAAAGGTAAACAATAAAGTCAGAGGCCATCATGAAGGCCCCTGGAGTTAAAAAGATCAAGTGCATCTGGCTCTTTGTGCTGATCTCACCCTGTGTGTACACTGCAGTTGCAAGGTAAACCTACGATCTGAATTAGCCAGCTAATACTGGTCTAAGCGATGCAACTTTTTTCTAGGCAGGATCCGAATGTGTATTGCAGGATCACTCAGACCTTTGTCTTGATGCTCCACTCACTCTCCTAAGTGATCTGACTTGTCTGGTGTACATATGGTTTCTTGGAAATTTCTCTGCTTATTTAATTAAATAATAAAGATACCTCAAACAAATATTTTCCTCAGAGAGGAAGTTTAATAATATAGTTTAATAAACCTTTTTATTAAAAGAAACTTGCAAATAAAAAATAACAGCACATACCGAAATTAGCCAGATCCAAAGTTTATACAGCCTAATGAACACAATTAGAATTGGCATTCAAAACATAAACTGTGAAGCTTCTTATTACAAATTTCAGTATGGAATGTATTTTGTGCACTTATCTACCATTCAAACAAACAAACAAGCAAAAATCTATGACGGAATGGCTAAAAATATTTAGCTTTGCGTCGTCTTTCATGAGTGGACTCATGTTCACTGCCTGCATTCAAAAACATATCATAAATAAACTTCAAGGAAAATAGGTCCCATAAAATAATAGAGGGGAGAAGACGGGATGGGAGGGAAAGAGGTGGATGGATTGGTCAGCATCTCTTCAGACTGGCATCAGTATTTTCTGTTTTTCTCCAGAAAGTGTCAGTGTGCGTCAGAGCTTAACATTGTCACTGTAAGGCAGGTGCCAGGGCAGAAACCATCACAGATGCCTTGTCTCTACCTTGAAAAGTCGGTGCTTCTAGAACATCAAAGAAAACCAGCCTAGGTCAATTACCGTTAAGGAGAAAGTCATCAAGGACAAGCCATCTTCCTGCCATGGCTAAGGGAGAGTTCTTGTAAGAGCTGCTAAGGTGACTGAGAAAAAGCAGTCCCCTCTCCAGATGATGTATGCATTCTCATTATGAGTCAGGATGCTCACGCAATTAACAAGTGACACCTCTGTTGACATTTAGCTAGATCTAGGAGAAAACTTGGTAAAAAGGTTTTGAGTTTTATTTTTGTTTTCAAAGCCTAACTTTGCTAGTATTTTCTTCATAAAACTACCCCTTTCTTAGGAGGAAATTTTTTTATTCATTTGGCCCTGTTTCTGAGCATGTTTGATTCTGTCAACCCCCTCAAGGCAGAAAAGTAGGAAAAAAAATGTTAAAAGTCTGTACAGAGGTCACAAGAACCTTTAAGGCAGCGGCCTGAAACCACAAGCTTGCAAAATATGGTATTTGAAGTTGTTCTTGGGGAATACATAAGTAACAGGGGAGTGAAACAAAATCCAAGCCAAGAGGCACAATTGTCAACATGGGCTTCCTCGTCAGACATCCTCGTTAATGCGACTGCTGCTCAGAGAACTCCACAGACCCCAGGAAACACACATTTCTTCTCTTTCCTTGATCTCTTTTTAAAGCAATTTTCATATTCTATATCTTGTTTACAAACAATAAACTTAAAGGGTCCTTTAAAAACAAAACAAGGTCGAGTTAGACAGCTCAGTTCACACGCAGAACCCACATAAAAGCTGGACATGCACCTGTAATCCCAGTCCACCTAGGTCTAGTGGAAAGGGAGAGACAGGAAACTCGAGAAACTGGCTCCCATCTTAGCCAGACCAGCCTATGAACTTTGTCTGCCTCTGTCTCTCTCTGTCTGTCTCTGTCTCTGTCTGTCTCTCTCTCTCTCACACATACACACACACACACACACACACACACACACACACACACATCTCTCCCATCTCACCTTCCACTCTGATCCTGGTTCCCTAACCTCTACGCTACCTTCCAACCATGCATGCCTTCCCAGAATGTACCTGAGAATGTCCAACTCAGAGTCTGTATGTTTCCGATTCTTTTTTTGTTTTTTGTTTGTTTGGTTGGTTGTTGTTTTTGTTTTTCGAGACAGGGTTTCTCTGTGTAGCCCTGGCTGTCCTGGAACTCACCCTGTAGACCAGGCTGGTCTCGAACTCAGAAATCTGCATCTGCTTCTGCCTCCCTTTTTTTAAAATTTATTTTATTTTTATTTATTGAAAAGGGAAGTTAAGGGAAGTAAAAACACTTTATGATAAAATTAAAGATTTACGTGAAAAATATTTCAAATAAACACATTAAAATTAACAATTTTCACGGAAAATTAAAGAGTAAAATGGTAGACATGTAAAACATTGCTAAATTAACTGAAATATGGGATAGAAACATTTTATGATAGAATTGAAGATTTATGTGGAAAATGTTTCTGATAAAATTGTAGAAAAATGTAGAAAAACATGTTAGAACTGAAGATTATCATGGAAAATTTTATATAGATAAGATAGTGGTAGGTATAAAAATATTCCTAAGTTGATTGAAAGTGGAATTATAAACATTTTCTGATAAACTTGAAGATTTACATGGAAAGTATTTCTGATAAAATTGAAGAAATATATAGAAAAACATGTTAAAATTAAAGATTATCATGGAAATTATATAGATAAAATGTTAGGTATAAAGTTAATTCTAAGTTGATTGAAGGTGGAATTATAAACATTTTCAGATAACAGTGAAGACTGGAAAATATTTCTGGTAAAATTCAAGAAATAGACAAACACATTAAAATTGACTATTCATGGAAAATTTTACATATAAGATGGTAGATATAAAAACTTTAAATTAATTGAAGGTGGAATTAGAAACATTTATGATAAAATCAAAGATTTACATTGAAAACATTTCTGATAAAATAGAGGTAGAAAGACATTAAAATTGAAGATTATCATGAAAAATAATGCAGATAAAATGGTAGACATAAAAAATTACTAAATTAAAAGGGGAATTACAAATATTTTTGATAAAATTGAAGATTTACATGAGAAATATTTCATTAGTCTATACTTGTCCCAGCTACTCCACTGATTTTAGGCCCTGTGTGCTCCTAGCTGGTCTCCTCCAGAGAGAAGGTGGAGACCTCACCTCTGTGCTCAGAATGGAAAGCACTGCTGGGAGATCACTCTCTCCTACTCGGCCCTGCACAGAAGTGTGTGGAATCTCCTGGCTCCCTGGCACAAATGGCGGTGGAAGACTTCCGTCCCAGCTTCTCCACTGATCACTTGTTTCCGATTCTTAATGAATCACTTTATCACATTTATCTAGGTTAATTCTTCTCCATAGCTCTTACGTACCACCTTTGAGCAAGCTGCTTGCAAATGGTTTTGCTTATGTCAATCTGCCCCTGCTAGAATTCCTTCTTAAAGTAATTCCAGCTGACTCCTTCTTACGGTTAATATAACCATAAGAATTAATACACATTTAGCACCCCAGATGATGTTAGGCAGATAGCTACTGATTAACTAATATTCATTGAAGACTTTTCATCATTCTCTCTCTAACAGAATCCATTCCGAGAGGTCTGGTCGCAATAATTTGTGGAATCTTGACCCAATTAAGGTCAACATTTATCAAACATATATCTTTATGCCTATCACCGATAAAAGAAGGCACTGTGTCTAAAAATGAACATCTCTTGTTAAACCAGGTACATCTTGCCCAGGTCATTTAAAAGCCACGTCCTTCTGCCTGGCTTCCCACACACACCTGGAACATAGCATGCAAAGGTTGCTCTCTTGGGGACCTAAAGATGAGCAGAGACTTGTGTGAACATTCTGACACTGACTTGCTCCCACTCTCTTGAGCAGAGCCTTGTACTCTCATAATGGCTCTGTGTGCTGGTCCCAGTGCACTTTCAACACACAGTGTACCAAGACAGGAGGTACGCACTTGTCACCATTAGGACTGACGGCCAACATAAAGGTCTAGGGAATTGTAGAGAGAGCCGGGCCTGGGCCTGACCAAGGAGGAGGCCTACTCTTCTTTGTGGGCCAACTTTCTAAAACAGGGCTGCCTGCTTACTTCTCCTCAAGCTCCTCTGAGTGGGGCGGTGGCAAGTCGATTCCTGGTTGCTGACTCTTGTCTTCAATCTTTTTATTTTTACTTTCTATATTTTGGGAAAGGCAAGGGAGGAAGTAGAGTGTGGAATCAGGAGAACTGGTTAGTCCAGGGCCAACCTAACCAACCTTCCTTTGTATCTGGGTCAAAAACACAGACACAAGTAGCCAACTCTGAGCCTCCAACTGTATCAACTTTGCAGACAGACAGACTTTGGTTCAAATCCTGGCTTTGTCAGTCCCTCGCTGAGTGGTTGTCATCAAAGCGCCTACATTCCTGAATTCATCACTGTGAAATGAGAATCACATGTGGTAATTATACGGCTTAAGCGGTGCTTTTTATGTTAAGCAGTTACCACAGCTCCTGGCACATAGCAGTTCGTAATGAATGGCAACTTCCCCAAATCACACAAGACCTGGATCCCCCTTCACAGATCTTAAGGTGTGGTGTGGTACGGTGCATCCTGGTTCTTTTTGATGGTTACCTCTCTGTTGTCCTGTGGAGAACTAACAGTAGAGCTTCTTCACCTCATTTTCTTTCCTAAGTGTGGACACTTGTGTGGATATGAAAGCGAAGGAGAAAGAAGCACAGGCTGCTATATATAAGGCCTGATCCACAAGTGAGCTATGAAAGTTTTAACATGCCTTTCCCTGCCTTGCCCTAAGATTTAATGCCAGTTGCTATCCTGGGTGAGTTATCTTCGGTTTGGCAAAAACACTTGGTAAAAGCAGGACAATTTTCTTAGTAACTTTGTTGGGGCTTAATTTTTAAATGTCATCAGTGGCTAAGGAGGTGGCTTCGCCTATAAGTTTTTGCTGCACAAATAGGAGGACCTGCATTCAATTCCTTAGAACTCACTTTCAAAAGTTCACATACTTTTTAAAATGTTATTAGGCACTTAAAAGCTATCAGGCATATAATTTGGCATTTCCCAAATCTTCCATTTTTTAAAGGCAGATGCTTTAGGTTACACAAACAGCTATTTCCTGTCCACTGTGAAACAAAACATTCCTTCTAGTTTCTTATTTGGACTATATTCCATAGTCCTGTTGAAATGGTGGTTTCTTGGTCTAAGGCATGAATTCTCATCATTTCTAAACTCTGGACTTTACACTTAGAACTCAACTGAAATGGAAAACTGTGGAGGAGTGTATAAACTACAGGACACTGGATGAAGGGGGTCAATATGCCTGAGACTACAGCAATGCTTGAAACCTAGGGAGACACTGCTCTGCGCCTGTCACTGTCCCACATAATTAACATTCTTCACTCATTTAACCCTTACAAAGATTATTATTTTGAGGAAGATACTATCATTGTCACATGTCACAACACACTGAGGAACAGGGAGGGTAATTGCTGCACAAAAAAAAACATGCACTGAGCAGGTAGGTGTCACACAGTCCCCCTACAGTACCTTGTACAAATGTAGTAGTCAATTTGATTATACACAAAAGAGGACATTGACCTCGGGGAGGCCAGAAATTTTCCCACAGCGAACTACAAGGGCAGACAAAAGACCTGGGCCCTTTAAATATTTACTCTGTGACTATTTTTATTTCAGTGTTCATCCAAGTCAGCAGAGAAAGTCAGACCCACATCTCACCAAATGTCTCTTCTCATAGAATCTGGAAGACTGTTAGAAGCACTCTTTTCTAAACAGTGTTTTCTGGAGTAGACATGACCAGGGTGCAAATTATTTTCTAGGCTGGACTTTATCAGTAGCTGCCTAGTTTATGCTGTCAGTCATCTGTCCAAGAACATAGACACACATTACAGAATTACTCTGAGCTAATCACAGAGAGAGAGAGAGAGAGAGAGAGAGAGAAGGAGACAGACAGACAGACAGACAGACAGACACATTCAAAGTATTGAGAGCCTTTGGTAAACTATAAGAAAAATGGGGAAGGGGACTGAGGCAGCCTTTACATGCCATCGTTTTGTAGCCTTTAGAGACATCTATCTACTGGAGTTAGGAGCCCTTCTAATAACATGAACTGAAAACAAATACAGTTTGAAAGAGATTTACAAGTTGAGAGAAGCTAAGATTTTTCCAAGTGGTTTTCATTTTGGTTTGTTTGTTTGTTTGCTTGCTTGCTTGCTTGCTTGTTTGCTTGCTTGCTTTGAGACAGGGTTTCTCTGTGTAGTCCTGACTGTACTGAAGCTCACTCTGTAGACCAGGTTGGCCTTGAACTCAGAGATCTGTCTGCCTCTGCCTCCCAGGTGCTGGGATTAAAGGCGTGCACCAGCACTGTTCAGCTTGTTTTGGGGGTTTGTTGTTGTTGATATTGTTGTTTTCCTGATTGGATAACTACTTAAGAGATTATGAAGTTCCAAAAAGGTCATAGGCTTTGGAAAGGCACTAGACATAAATTCCAGCATTTTGAGTATGTAAAGTAGATAAATCTTTGTGTGTAAACTGGAATAATAGTCTTACTACGGGTCATAATGGGACTGCTGTGAAGATCCAATGATGTGGAGTCCATAAAGCAGCCAGCCTCTTGACTGAGGCAGAGCTATCTTGAGGTCCATGTGGTTACTATTACAGTAACTGTTTGTTCACTTGTAGAAAAAAAAAATTGTGTTCTTCGCCAAGAGACGCAGGCATCCAGGCTTCAAGCTGCTGGCCCTGTAGGTATATGGATTAGAAGGCAGGGACAGCCCTGACTTCCCAGAGCCTGCCCTTGAGCAGAGAAAACAGACAGGAAAAATAATGAAACATGAAGGGTGATCCATGAGAGGAGAAACATCAGGAAGGATGGGTGCGTGACTGTAAGGACCAGGAGAGGGGTCCCTAAGATTGGAAGCCCTCAGAACTGCCGGTGACAGACAGATGGGAGCGGAGATGTGCAGACGGCCAACCTAAGCCAACAAACAGCATAGCTCAAGATGGGAAGGAGACTAAGAATGTGCTGGTGGGGAGAGATCAGTGAGACAGGGAAGACAGACAGACGGACAGTGGGCAGAAGTGGAAGCCTTTGTACGAAACTTTGTATGAAGTAAATTTGAGGGTTTTTCCCCTAAGGTACCAGGAAGTTACTAAAAGGCATTCTGTGGGGATGAGGTGGGGGAGGTAGCCCAATCGTGTTTGGTTTCCATGCAATACAGATAAGTAAGACACCATCTTTAGCGCTGAGGCCATTAGCCATCTTAAGTAAAAAAAAAGATGAAGGGTTGTGGGGAAGGGTCAGCAAGGCAAATACACAGGTAAAGAAAACCACAAAGAACTGTGCTCTTAGGTTCAGAGACATGGGTGAGAACTCTGCAAAGGAAATGAGCCCACCCAGCTGATTCAGCCCGGAAGCTTGGCTTAGCTGTGAACATGGTTCCCATGAAGATAACAGCACCCCTGGATACTGTGAACAGAATTAGCCAGCACACCCACAAAGGACTCCCAACTTAAGGATCATCAGGGCTGCATCTCCCTTCCTCCTGTCACTCCCTATTGCAAAATTCCTTTGAGAGAAATCTCTGCCACCCTTTCATAGCCCCTAAAATCCATGTTCTGCAAGCTTCAAATTATTTCCATGTGCCCTTCCCTTCCGAGTTCTTACAAGGTCGTTTCCATTGGCTGCATTTTGAGAGCATGCGGAGCGTGCATGCATATGCCCCCACCAACTGTGAACTTTTTACCTGGGCTTCCCTGCCGGGTCTGGATGCTTACTGAAAAGTTAAAACAGTGCAGGAACTACTACCTCATCTCAATGGCATTAGCAGTTAAAATCGCCTAGTGTCTGGGCAACGTGCCACTGAGCTACTTATAAAGGCTACGTCACACTGCGGCCCATCTCTGTTCCCTTTAAGTGGAACAAGCCTGACCTGCGCCCACCCCCTCCCTAAGCTTGTGTGTTCACTTTACCCTATTTTATTAAATTTATGAAAGAGAAGATTACCGATGCAGAAGAAACTTTCTAAATCTATGATTATTTAGTCATCATCCTTTTGAATAGACATTTTCCTTTTAAATAATGCTGAAAGTGAAACTTTTTGTTTCCTATTTTGTTGGTCCTTGCTGAGGGTAAACACCTGGTTCACCTTATTGGGAACATGGCAGGCTTTCAGGAATTGAGAACCACGCTGACTGGCCATGCCTGTTGTGGGGCACATCCTGGCTCTGCTGTTTCCAGTTAGCACTACTATTTACCACTAGGAGAAACCAGTGAGTCAGAAAGTGCCCTATCTCTCCTCAGGATACTCCTCTACTGCTTTGAGCATCCAAGCGACAGAAGAAGCGACAGAAGAGCAGACAGGCTGAAGGCAAAGATGCTTCTCATTGACATTTCTAGAAAAATGGAGATGATCTGGACCTCCTCTTTTTGTATTACACTTACTAATTAGGAATAATTTGAGATGCTTTAATACAGAAAAGGGGTGGGAAGGAAAAGGGCCAAGAGGAAAACAGGACAAAATGAAGGTATGTTCTACTTAAAATGGAAATTTCTTGTCTGAAAGACTTCTTTTGGAAACTCTGAATTTCCACCTGGGAAGCCAGTGGCTTCTCTTGTAGAACTTGTTAGAACTTGTACCCAATTCACATCATAACCTCCTGACATTCTGACATCAAAACCAGCCAAGATCAGACACCTGCACCCCAGACCAACACCTCTTCCATGTTTTCTATTGGGATGATAGTTCTAACATGGAATTGTGTGTGCACGCTTGTGTTTTCCTCTCTGGAGACATTTTCAGAAAAGGGAGCTTGCCTGCCCCACGCTCATAGAAAAGGGGGACCCTTCACTCAACTATTGAAATCTCACTTTATTCAGAAACTTGGAGTGGAAGGAGAGCTAACGCATACAGCTCCTTTACTCGGTTCTAGTAATGAGAACCTTCACCGCTGTGATTTACATACTCGGGGCAGGGCGGGCTGTTCCAGATGAACTTGTATGAATGTTTTCTTGGAAACTAGACATGAGTTCTTAGAGAAACACTCAGATCAAATGCTTCATGTTCAGGAATCATGAGAGACACACAGGGCCCAGCTGTCCCTTCACCTCAGCTTCCCTTGTCCACATAGCTATGAGTATTTCAGAGGTAGAAGAACTGGGGAATCAGAAGAGGTTTTAGAGTCCAACTTCATTTGACCACATATTCAGTAGACTTGTTGTGGTCTCTGTTTATCTCTTCATGATACTGAAACATTAGTTTTGTCTTATAAAAGCAAACTCTAGGGGCCTAGAGAGACGGCTTGAGTGGCAAGAGTGCTTGCTGTGCCACATAAGGATCCAAGTTCAATCCTCGGCACCCAACAGAAAGCCCTCTGTGTCCTCATGTACTTGCAACCCCAGGGTTGGAGGTAAGGGAGACAGGGCAATCAGTGGGGTTGGCTGGCCACTAGCTTAGCTAGAAAAGACTGAGCTCTGGGCTCAATGAAGAAGCTTTCTCAAGGGAATAAGGAGAGAACAATAGGGGGAAACACTTCATGTCTTCCCCATCCTTTTTCACACTTGAGCACATACACATAGACACACAGACACAAAGTAAATTTCATTTTAAAAAAAAGCAATTTCAGTTTCTCAATAAGCAACTGCATTGTTTGCTGTGCTACAGCTTTGTCAGTGCTTTGAAAGAAACCATTTCTCTTGATCCCAGTCTCAAGACAGCCACCCAATAAACGAAAACTCAACTTCAACTTTAGGTAGTTTAAATAACAAAGAGCTTTAATGTTCTCCCAAGGAGTACCAACTCTGACTGTGGTACCGTAGCTTTCTGAAGGGGTCTCAGCTTTAAGGATCACGGCCCGTTCATGTTCAGAGGAACCTCAGTACCCAGCCATTCTCACGACTCACTTGCTTTTCATTGGGTTTCTTTGTTTAGTTGGTTTTTTTGGCTTTTTGTTTGTTTTTTGTTGTTGTTGTTTTCTTTTGCCTTTTGTTTTTCTGTTTGTTTTTCTGTTTGTTTGTTTGTTTGTTTCCTTTAGATTGGGGGACTCTGTACCTGCATTGTTACTAATTAAAAAGTCATAAAATGATTGTGCGGACGACTTTGTCCTGGACAGTAATGTAAAACATGCCGATTTCTTTCAATCTAAAATACCCAGATGTGGTAGAAATGCAGGAATCAGAATTTGTAAACGGAAGCAGCCACACTGAGTAACGGGAAGTAAGGTTCAGGTCATCCGAATTCCATGTACAGCGGCAGCATCGCTGGCACATTGTCCGATAAAGTTTATTCACTTTTTCCAAAAAAAATTTAATGACTTGTTTTGTCTACGTAGAACCATGCCAGGAAATTTAGTCATGCATTGACTTGGTTATTGCATGTATAAAAGTGTCATTGTTGGAATGGCTTACAAAACGATGATGAGTTTCAGCACACAGAGTTCTTACCTGGCTTCTACACACCAGCTCATGGCTTCTACCTGCTGAAAGCCCCAGGAAGCTCTTGTTCCTATGACCCTCGGCTCTGGGTCACGCTATGTGTGAGATACTTCCCCACGCTCCCCGCTTAGCCCCGCCCACCACAGTCATTTGCCATCCTCTTCCAAAGCAGACTTTCAGCAGCTGCTTGTGTTAGCACGTCAGACATTTACTTCCCTTACTTGTATATTATCCTGTCTCTTCACAGACCTGTCTCTGTGATGTGCAGGTTCAGGGACCACTTTCTATTGATGGGATTTTTTTTTTTTTTTGAGAGCAATAGGACCTTTCAGGGCCAAGTTGTATGTGACCCAAGGACCTAAGATGCTGAACACTTTGTCATTAACAGACAACCTGGGACAGTGGCTTGAAGTCTTCTGTCTTACACCACTGGAAAGGAAAGGTGAAGAAAAAGCTGTGTTAAGAATTTCCACAGAAACGGTGGAAATCTGAGGAAAGTGAGAGACTCCTATGGGGAAACAACTGCCGAGAGACAGAAGCTTTTGAATTTCCTTTATCCAGGATTTTCAGGGTAATGGCAGAAACTAGGCAAAGACTGAGGTCTTCTCCATGACTAGGTCTAGACTGAAACAGGCTGTGCCAATGGAGGCTGTAGACTGCAGGCTATAAGCATGCCCCTAGTCCAGCCAAGGCTGTAGACATACACCTAGACCAGCTAGGGGGATAATCACATGCTGTGAGGTACCCAGTCCAGTTGGTTGAAGCCCACGTTGCCCATCTCTGACTCATGCTTTGGTAACTGCTGGCCTCTGTTTCCCACTGGACTTTAGAAACTGTGTGGTCATGCCGTCTCCAGCCTTGCAGGCATCTTATGTGCTATTAAGATGGCTGCCATCCTGGTCTGTGCTCTATTCCTAAAATGAAGCAGATTGTTAGAAACCATTCTTACTTATAGCTTAGCCTATTTTAATGACTGAATGAGAAGGAATGTATTAAGGACAAGAGTATGTAACAAGCAATGGTGTCCAGCATATGTCTTTCTGGGAGGAGGGTCTCATGGGAGCCAGCCCATCATGACAGACTTGCTCTTCTGAGTCTCTCTTACCAGGCCTGCTTGGCTGTCTCACAGTCAGATGCAGGCATCTTTGTCTTCCAACTTCAGTATTCTTGACCTCAATGTTTGGTCCTAACCTTCCTCCTCATTGCAGAGTAAGTGGACAATGCGTGCTTTTCACTTTGGATCCTTGTCCCTTACTGCCTCATGTGAGCTGACCCTACTGTGAGCTGACCCTACTGTGAGCTGACCCTACTGTGAGCTGACCCTACTGTGAGCTGACACCTGCTTCAAGGTCAACATTTAAGTCCCTGATGGCTAGGAAATGTCTTTCCACTGACAGATGTTATTAGAATGCATGAAAATGAGGGAGAATTGCCTACTTGGGTGTTTATGTCATGACATGGGTCCGGTTTTGCTTTCTCTGACATTACCAGTTACTATTAACCATACACAGGAATTATGGGAGCAAGAGCTTTAAAAAGAATCTGAACCAAGTTGGAAGACTAACAAGGAATAAGCTAAAATCCCGACTGGGGTTTCATCTACTTAGCTACAGGCATGCAACTTCCATGTTATAACCTACCGCTATTATCAGGAGCATGTTTAGGTTAAGTAAGAAACTCTCCCATATGTTTCAGTCACAGTTGTACAAAATTGTCATCTTTGACAGTTTGACTTCCTGGGGAGTCGAGAGAAAACGGCTCTTTTGACGGGGCCCCTGTAACAGCCTTAGAAAGGATTCTGCCTGGGTGTGGGGTGGGAGACTTGTGCGTTTGCTAGCATAACTCACAGGACACGGATGGCTCAATCGAGTCACCAAAGGCTCGCTCCAGCATGGCGACAACCCACAAAGCTGCAGCTCTGCAGCTCAACTCCACAGCAAGGCTCTCCTTCTCAGCCATTGTTTCCTGCCCTACAACCTCAGGCAGCACAGTCTGGATCCTGTGACTCTTTCTAGTTAGCTTTCTGGGTCTTAGGTCTCTCCTTCTTCCTTCCAGAAGGGAGTGTCCATTTGTAGGAAATACCCACACAGCAGGCAGGCCTGTGAAGTAGACAACAAAGCCCAGCTGAGAGCCTAGAGGTGTGCCCCCCCCCCCCCATTCCCCGTGCATTAATAACTTCCTTGAACTGAACTGTCTAGCTCCCCTTGCCCTAGAGCATCCCGTAACATGAGCTAGTGGCATCTGCTTCTCAGAGCTGTTGGGAACGGGTGAGACCCTGGCGTGTGAGGGTAGTTCTGGCTTTGGCAGACCGGAGCAATGTAACTGGAGCTGGATTGCTGCTCTATAACTCCAAAGACCAGCAGACAAATTCTAGCAGATAGCCACGAACAGAACGGGCTTCTGCTCAAACAAGTCACTTCAGAGGTAGTCTGTAGCTCTCGTTAAAAGCTGTCTGGACATAGCTGTCTTTACTGTGCTTCCTACTCTGGGGTTATGATGGAAGGCTGTCAGCTGAAGCTGAGGAGGGCCCAAGGCAGCTCGCTCAGAGGCATGCCCCCATCCTGGTTCTCTCTGCACCCACCTAAGTTCAGAAGTAATCACAAGAATGTGCGGAATTTTTATTCCCAGACCACCTATTATAACCTTGGATACTGTGCCTATTGTCTCTCTTGAAAATACACTAGCTGTGATGCACATTCAAGATAGAATTCAGTGACTATTCCAGTGCAGTTCCTCAGTCTGCTGGTGAGAAGAACTAGGGAAGGTTTGCTAGAAGAAAGAAAAACCCGTGCGATCCTGCAACACCTGACTCAAGACCGTGCCGCCGTCTAGCACCATCCTGGTTGTGTGGGATGCATTACACTGGGGCAGGCTAAAAGCAAGTGAAATTAGTTTCACTTGGTGTCCTGGGATATGTGGAGTGTTCTCTAAAGATAGATCAGGTCAAAGGTCTTGGTTCTGTGCAATGCAGTTTACCAGCACGGAACCAACAGCTCATGTTCTGCTGATGCTGAAGCAGGCAGTCACTGCTGCATTTAGAAGATAAGGCAAGCAGAAGCATGTTTGCTGTGACCGTGGGAAGCTGTTCAAAAATACTGGCTGACAGTGACCGTAACACTGGCGTGTTTTGTTAAAGATGATGCTTCGGGAGCATTAACAGTCATGCGGCTAGCTGTGGGAGAAGAAAGGGCGCGTAGTTCTGTTTGCTGCACCTAGATGAGAGCTTGACCCTCCGAGGTCATTAGCTTTCGATGTTTAGATGAGTGGATGAGTGTACAGCAAACTGAATAGACGAATTATGGTAACAAGGTCATTTTGACTTACGTTGCATCCAGAAGGAATCTAAGGTCCTGAATCAGGCAGGAAGTCACTTCTAGAGTGTTAGCTTAAAAAAAAAATCCTTTAGTTCATTTATAGGGAGAGGGCTTATAGGTGCAGCGCATGCCTGGCATGTGTGGGCCAGCATCATATAAACAAGGCTTGTTAACCTGAAACCCTAGCCCTTGGGAAGTGGAGGCAGGGGATTAGAAGTTCGAGGTAATCCTCAGTGACATAGGAAGTTTAAGGCCAGCCTGGGCTACAAGAGACCCTATCTCAAAGGCAAACTCACAAATTTGAGAGATGAAGAAACAGAAATAATTCTGAGATGCTGAGGCTAGAGTGATCCAGGGTATGTACCTGAATTGGCCATGCAAATTATAAAAGAAAATAAGGATCACAGTCTAGCATCATCCTGCCACCTGGGTTATCTCTGTCAGTCTTACACCGATGAGATTCATTTCTCTCACGTGTAAACCGAAGGGTGGCTCTTTGGTTCTGTATGTACCGTCCCAGTTCCAACAGACTACGGGTGTCTAATAGAATGAGTCCATTTCGCTGATGTATCTGGTACACAATGGAACTCTGAGGATGCAGACACATCCACCAGATGACATGCTTCATCTCACGAACACTCGCTGGGAGCAGGGCAGGGCTCTCTAAGAGCACGGCAGGAGAAGCAGCGTGTCCATGTGTCCATTCTTTTTCTGGAATGGGAAGCTGCGTGCCTCCCACATGTAGGGCTTGGCAAATTGTGAATGGATGGTGGCCTACACACGTGCAAATGCAAATGAGAACTGGAAAAGAATGAAATCTGAGGTGAGAATAAAGTCAACTTATGAATGAACAAAGGAAATGTGTTTCTCCAGAAGCCTCAGTGTCAAAGATACATCTCACTGGTTCTGTATACACTCAGCCTTAGGCATTCAGCTGCTTCGAAAGTTCTAGGTCCACACTTCTGAGGAAATCTATCGTGTGTTTTGACTGTGATTGAAGCAGGAGATGTCAGGCAGTTCAAAATTCCAGTCTTAGAAATGTCCTTGGACTCAGCTGTATACATAAAAGCAAATAACCAAAATGCACATTATTTTCAAGCTAACATTTAAGACAAAATATATTCCTTTCTGGGGCTTTGGCTTCCACACCAGAGCTTCTATTTTATTCTTAGAAACCAGCCATACAAGTGAGAGGCTCAAAGGATTCCGAGACAGTTTTATGTGCAGCGCCTTCCGCACGGTCCCATTTTGATGAGCCTGCACCAGTCCCCACTTCTCCAAGCTCTTCCCACCCGGTCTTAAGACTCTCACTCATGTGTGAATGTGAGGAGGGATCTTGGTCACAACAATGGAAAACACAGCAATCATTTGCTCCCCCCCCCCTCTTCTGTGACCAGAAACTTTACATCCAGAGATGGAAGGTAGCTCATAGAAAGTCACACAGCAAGCTGCACACTCTTTCCATGTCTAAGCCACACAGATCCCTGACAATACAAAACACGAGTACCAGAGTGCTAGACAAAGAAGCTCTAATGTGGTCCCTTTTTCCCTTTTCAAATGAGCGGGTTACACCTTTTCACTCTGAGGCTTTTGTCTTGTCAGCATCCTTCAGGGAAATGACTTACAGCATGCACGGGGATGCAACTTGGCATTGTCTTTAGCAGAAGCAATCCTTTCAGTGTAAGCCTGCATTTCTTTTGGAGGTTGACTCCAATTCACAGAATACGGCCTGAGAATTGATGTTTACTAAGTCGGCTGTTTAAATCACGTCAGCGCTTGGTTGCATGGGCTGTCCCTTTGTCTCTGTCTCTGCTGTTCTCGCCTTCTTCTTTGTGCTTGACACAAAAGGATGAGGTCTCTGGCTCATCTGGGTCTGGATCAGTGTGAGCTTTACAAAGCTACGGAGCAAAGGTGTCATGAAACATTAGAAGTCACTCAATCACATCCTGCATCTGTCTCCTCACATCCGTGAGAAGGCAAAGCTCCGGGAGGCATCTGTCACGGGGCTGTGTCCTTGCTTCTTGGAGGAGCTGGGAGCTGGCTCCATTTTGAAAATGTTATGCTGTGCTCCCTTTGCCTGTCTCTCCTTTGTGGAAGGTTTGAGATTAGCACACACACCCCACTCTGACACTAGGATTCCTCTCTATTTCACTTAGTAAACATAACTGAAAGTGATGGCTGTCGGTTTGCGGGATTCGTCAGGATCTAATTATATTTTCCTTACAAATTCTGAAGCCCACAGGTGTGCACAGAGAATATTTCTCACCATGCAGTAGCTATACTTTCTACCCTCAGTGCTCCAGAAGTCCTTGACAGGCTGCTCTGGGTCTATTCCCTGCCTGCCTTACCACGGAAATAGAATTTTTGAGTTTTGGAGCAGACACCATCTGCTGGATGTTTAAGATACTACAACTCAAATTTACAGGGACAGAAAGCATAACAACAGCCTGATAGCTAATTTAAGTAAACTCAACTTCCATGGCCCCAGGTAGATTGGAAACTCTCTGACCTTAGAAGTATCAATGTTTGAAGTTTATTTTTCCGGTTAGAATCAACCTCGTCTTTGCTAGCTGTGATCTCAGTGTTAGATCCCAGAACTCGTCATTTAGTTTGAAGGCATAAGAACACAGGTAAGATTCCTGCTCCTTTTGCAAGAAGGAATAAAACCACAAAGATATGCTCAAAGGCTTCTAAAACTAAAGCTAGGGGCACTGTGAGAAAAAAACAGACTGAGGGGGGGGGGGAGTGGGACATGAGGGCAAACATAAGACTGAAACCCTGTGTAAAACACAAACACAGGCCAAGCTGATGTTCCTTCCTCTGAGACTTGAACTTTACACCTCCTTCTCTCCACACTGTTCCCGCATTAGGGACCTATGACAAAGAAAGCCCTCGGTAGATCTGTCTTAGAAGTTTTTATCTTAGTCATATTGGTTGGAATACCTGTTAAGCCAGGCCCAGCCTTGGGTTTCCTTAGCTGGCTGAATAAATCATTTCACATTTTGAAGACTCCATCTTCCCACTTGTTACATGAAGATGAATGTTACTGTCTGAATGCAAACTACTAAAAATGTAATTAAAAAATAAAGCAGAGCCAGGGAAATTGTTTAGCTGGTAAGGACCTGAGCTAGAACCCACATAGGCGTGGAGGCACACTCTTACGATGCCAGGGCTACAGAGGCACAGGTAGATGAATCTCTGGAGCTGGCTAGCCAGCCCGGCTCACCAGATCAGGAAGCTCCAGATTCACGGTGAAAAGCAGTCACACACACACAGACACACACAGACACACACACAAAGACACACACATACATGAGAACACAGACATATATATATATATATATATATATATATATATACACACACACAGAGAGAGTCAGAGACACACACACACACACACACACACACACACACACACACGAGAACACAGACGTATGTATATACACACAGAGACAGAGACAGACACACACACACAGACACACACACACATGAGAACACAGATATATATATATATATACACACAGGTATATATATATATACACACACACAGAGAGAGACAGAGACACAGAGCACAGAGACACAGAGACACACACACAGACACACACATACAGACACACACACATGAGAACACAGACATATATATACACACACAGAGAGACAGAGACACAGAGACACACACACAGAGACACAAACGCACAAGTTTTAAATATAAGACACTAATTAATAGTCTTTCCTGGGCAGCACCCCTCTAACATATACCTGAGTTGAGTTACAGCTTAGAATTAGATTTGAGCAGGATGGTATTTCTCATTGTTCAGAAGAACGGCCTAGAAAAAATGAAATGAAGAACTATGGCCTGCATCTGGCTACAAATTCCCATGGGGCAGGTGGATCTGTCACAGGGAAAGTATTGGGAGACCTACATGTTGCTATAATATAGTTCCTCTTTAAAGGGACCTTATAATAGATATAAAAATGTAAAACCAACAACATACATTTCTCCCAGGAGGAGACCTTAAGCACCAAGCTCTGTCTCTGCTTCCACTTGAAAAATACACATATATGCCCAAAGGAGGCAAGGAGTTAACAAAAGGTCAGACAGATGCAGAAACAAGGGAAAAAATCCATGAGCACACTGACTACGTGTCCATGTGACATTCACTATGTCACTGCTACTGAGATGCTCCCTTTATTTCCCTTCTGGTTATAGACAGGGGCACATTATACAACTGTTCCTAGGAAGTAATAGGAACATAACTACACAGAAAAACTTCCCCTAGCTCACCCTCTGCCGTGTTGGCCATGCCTCTGTCCCTCTAGCACCCTCTGTGTACACACTTACTCACACACACACTGCCCAGCCCCAAAGGACATATTGCTGGTGATTATTTATAATAACTATCTGTTCTTGGCAGGATTTACAACAGCTGATGGTCTATTCTTTGCCACAAAGTCCAACCTGCCTGTGCCCTGGATGGTGGCAAGAGACTCAAGCAAAGCGAGTTATCATTGTGTCCCAGCACCTCTCTTTTGTCTTCTGGTCACTTCCTTTTCTGAGATAATCAGCATTCCTCTTTGGGAGAATTCTCATTGGAGAAGCGTCTGGTAGCCATCGGTGGTTTTCTTCATTGAGTAAGACATCTTAAAACTCCAGGCTAGAGGAAGTGGTGACCAATTCTTTTATGAGAATTTTAGAATCAACATTCTGTGCTTGATTGAAAGGGTGAATATGTTCTGTGTCAGTTGAATGATAAATGACTTTGGGTTCCTCAGGGAAGACAGCTTGTCTTCAAGGGTTTCCTGTGCTCACAACAGCACAGTTAGGGTTCGCCGGCTGGCCAGAGTAGACAGCTATGTGGAGTTCTGTTCTGCTCTGTCAGGAGCTACCTTGTATTACATTCATGCTCCATCCTAAGGAAAGCAGAGAAGAAAGCCATCTCATAAGAGCTGTTAGCAAAGAGAGTCAAATAAACCCTGGAGTGACAGAGAGACCCAAGCAGCCATGGAAGTCAGTATGGTCAGCACTGTGGTTTTTTATGTGATGGAAGACGCTTAGAACATGGGAAATGCATCTAGGACCACACACCCAGACAAGATCCTCACTATCAATGTGATGTTATGCAAAGCAGCCTTCAATTAGGCTGTCCACAGGTCAGAGTCACGGTCAGGAAAACTGGAAACAGGCAGAGTGAGACAGTCCGCTGTACGTAGGGTCCTAGAGTATGGCGAACAGGGGGTCTGCTCCTGAACACCTTGCTTACTGATGTATGAGCAGAGCTTGTTAAGTATGTATACTGCGGAATTTGATGTGTAGGAAGAAACTCTTGGTGCCTGACAATGTCCATGTAGTGTGTACCTCTGGGTGGGGGCAGTGTTCTAAGGCATGTAAAGTTTCCTAGTGTGTACTGCCAAGTCTGTCATGAGTCTACCAATGACCCCAATCCTGGTCCTAGGTGATGCTCTGGGACCTTCCTCTCGGCAGGCACTTTGCAGATGCTCCTGATGGACATGTAAGATTGAACTGAGTAATGAAGGGACTCTCTCCAGTAGTTGGACGGGGCTTGCTGCTCCTATTGTTTTGTGGTACAGAACATGATAGATACTTTGTCAGCTGGACACCTAGGAGGTGTGCCTCTGGACACATCTGCAAGAAACAGTTACATTAAGTTAGCCATTGAGAGGCCCCAGAGGAGCTGTCTTGACTCTATTGGTTGATGCAGGAGACATTAATTGCGAGTGGGACCATTTGCTGGGCAGAAAATCCTGGGTTGTAGGAGAGAGAAGAGCCCTAGCATGCGTACACTGGTCCTTGTTCTCCACCCCTGGGGAATATGCAATGTGACCAGCTGCTTCAATTTCCTGCTGCTTTAACTTTTCCCACAGTGATGGTCTATAATGACAAACTACTAGTTTAAAAAAACCCTTTCTCCACTGAACTGCTTTTGTCAGAGCACTTTCTCAGCAACAGGAAAAAAAATAAGACACTGATCCTAGGAGTTCAGTTGAGCCATTCTAGACTAAGCTACATCCCTAGGTGTGTATGCGTGTGTGTGTGTGTGTGTGTGTGTGTGTGTGCGTGTGCGTGTGCGTGTGCGTGTGCGTGTGCGTGTGCGTGTGCGTGTGTGTGTGTGTGTGCGTGCATGCTTAAAATCGATGTCAAGAAAGAAAAACATTACACCCAGGACTTACAGTGTGCTTAGGACATAGTAAGCTTATGTAAGTAAGGTTGTTGTCACTTCACACAGATTGCATAAATATAAAAAATCAGCGAGCTCACATCAGCCTGGTGAGCTAGGCCCCTGGGGGTTAGAAAAGGATGCTGGTGGACTTAAGAAGAGAGTAGCTATAATTTCCTCTTGGGGGTGGAGTAACGGGACTGATACCCAGTTAGACCTAAGTAAACCTTGACTCTTTTCTACCCTTTGGTGCCTGTCTAGTTTCTCTGATGCTCCCACGTGACTGATTGTTACAACATTGTAATGTGGTCCATAAAAAGGAGTTGGCATGAGAGCATTCACAGAAACTTCCCTTAGCACGAGCCTATGTTAAAGGCACAGCTTATTAGAAAGCAGGGTTAGAAAACTGCCTAGGTATGGATAGATCACTGAAAAGTGGGCAGTTTCCCTATACCTCAACTTCTTCAGAGGCTGTAATATGCAGACATCAAGACGTCACAGAATTTTTGACAAAGGTTGAATGAGATGCTGTATATATGCTTAATACAGTATCCTGCAATTAATAAATATTATCTACCATTATTAGTAACACTCAATCTGTTTCTGTTCCTTCCAAAGACTGTATGAGAAAAGAGGCCTTGATTGGTTCTATCTAGTATCTTATGGTTTTGGCATATTGTATGTTCTAATTAGTTGTTGGACAGATGGATGGGTGCATGGATAGATGGATACATGGATGAATGAATAGATGGATGGATTCATAGATAGATTGGTGGATGGGTAATTCTTGGGTACATGGATGAATGGGTGGATGAACTTAACTTGGTGGATAAAGCACTACAGAAATCTCAATAGTTAAGGTGTTTCCCAAATAGTACTGCCTCACATGCAGCATGAGTAACCAAGACACTGCACCCATCTGCAGTATCCAGCAAAGGAGTTCAGTGGGCTCAAGCAAATGTTTATGCTACCAAGGCTGCTGTACCCATCTTTGATACCAGCCTTCTTAGAAGGACAAGCACAGAAACCGTAGAGTCTAGGACAGAAACATCAGATGCTTGTCTATAGTCAGAACCCTCAAGGTTCTTATGCCAGAGGACAAAGCCCATGGGCAAGGGAAGGACCTGACTTTTAAGAGAGTTATATCTCACAGTCAAGCCCAAATGTATACCTTGAAGAGTCCTCTCTACATGTTATATAGAGGCTTGCTGCACAGAGCAAAGTTCTAAGCATAGTCTCCTTAGCAGTATTTACAGTCTCTCTGTAGTTACCCCATCCAGATGTATTCTACCAATGAGGGGTCACTTTTACCACATTCAGTGTTGCCCAGTAACGTAATTGATTGACACAAATCATCTTTATCTGTTCCTGGAGCAGTCAAACTAAGAAGCTGGCCAACAGAAAGATGTTTTGTTAACTCTTTAGCCACCATGTTTAGAATTATTCGAAGCTATTATTTGAGACAAACTGAGAAAACCATCAAAAGCCCCTGTGAAGAATTCATTCTTTGCCTTGTACCTACCACAAATATGTCCACAAGAAAACTGACACAGGTGTGGTCATGCTTGCCAGTCAGTGCCCTTCCCCTGTCAACCAAGAGTAGAGGTCCGTGACACTCAGCCCCAGGCCTTCCCTTCACATCAGCCTTCCCCCAACAGTCCTGTCAGTGAAGCCCGAGAGTAGCTGACCCTCAAGCATAGCGGCTCTCACCCTTCCTAATGCTATAACCCTTCAATACAGTTCCTCATGTAGTGGTGACCTCCAACCATAAAATTATTTCATTGCTGCTTCATAATGACAATTTTGCTACTGTTATTAATTATAATATAAAATATCGGATGGGGTCATGACCCACAAGTTGAGAACCACTTGAGCACCTATCCAAGTGTGTAAACACACAGCAGTTTTCCATTTTGCTCATCTTATTTGATTTGAACAGAAGAGTTCAACCCTGAGCCTCACTCCTAAAGAGCTTTTTAGTCTTCCTTTTTCTAGCTGCTGCTGCAGGGGGAGTGGGAGATGAAATGTTAGGAAGTTGAAAGGATCCCAGTAGAAGATCTAAGATGGATTTAACTGTGCTGATAGAGTGTGAGTGAATGCCAAGTGCTGCTGGCTGGAATCCCATCGCCTTAGAGAGAAGCTCAGAGAAGTCCTCACTTGCCTGGTGCATGTTATTAGCCACCAAGTGTCTTCCAGAGTAGTTCAAGAGGGTTTCTGTTCATTGTTTCTTTTACTGAGAACCCCACAATGAGAGACACAAACTATCTGACTGACTAAACATACATGAGGTGATAGAGACGTGTGGCAGTAGCAAATCATTTCCCAGAATGCAGTGGTTTGCACCTCTAACCGTCAGGAATTATCATTATTTTGTTTGTTTTGAGACAGGGTTCATTTTGCAGCTATGGCTAGCCTCAAACACACAGCAATCCTTCTGCCTCGACTTCACAAGTGCTAGAATTACAGGTATGGCCCACAAAGTTAATTAAGAAGAATCAACTCTATTTCTTGGTGGGAACCAAACCTCACAGTAGCTCCAAGTCCTGCCAGAATTCACCAGAGGCATATGGTGCAGCCACAAGTCAGTCAGCATGGCGTAAGTTCAAAGCCTATGTTCTTGTTCTATCATGCCTTGTGGAGATAGTTATGAGTAGAGCTTCACCCTAGGTGTCCCATCTGCAAGCACAGATGATTTCCCATTAACTTTTAAAATTATGTTTAGTTCCTTTTGTAAGGAGAGAGAGAGAGAAAGAGAGAGGGAAGCTCACTGAAAGAAGAGTGCTAAGTTTAGATAAACATATACATCAGACAAAGAGCAAATTTCATTTCATTTGAAATTTCTCCCTCCATTTTATAACCATTTCTGTAAAGGCATTTATAATATGAATGACCCTCTTCTAAAAAGGATTCTAAAATACAAAGAAAAGTAAAAGAAAATAGAGGTCCCAGAGTCACCATTCTGTACCGTGTCTTGTCACAGCCCTTTTAAAGGAACTAGTAATTACAACTCATTACCCATCTGGGAGACACGCTAAATAGGTTCCAAATCGGTAGAAAAGTATTTGAGATCTTAGACACATCCCTGGTTCATTGTAGCGGAAGGTCTAATAGCCTTTCCAAAAATTTCAACTATATGTTTGGTCTACTTACAACATTCTTGAACACATATTCCTGCCAAGATGAAAAATCGAACTAAATCCTTCCACCATGGCTAGCACGTTCCCACTTCTTTCTGATTAATTCAGCTATCTGTGCCATGAAAGCATTCGAAACTAGCAAGTGAAACTCTAAGTTAGGAAGTTTACTTGTCAAGTAAATGTTAAGACTCGCATGAGGGGTGTAGAGGGGCTTAGACATGCTCTATTCAGGATGCAAAATTGTGCCTTCTCTTGTAGTCCACACTGATCTCAGCAAGGTAAAAGAGAAAACACTCTCCAGCACTGTCAGATAAAAATAACTGTTTCTTTAGGAAGAAATCCACTCGATCATATAATTACTCTATGAAGGTGGATATAATAAAATTTTAATTAGCTTCATTTCCTTCAGTTCCTCTTGACACATTCTCTCAGAAAATAGCCACATAAATAAAATGACCTCCATGTGTAAAAAATATTCTTAAAATAATTTAGCTACCCAAATTAAATTAAAGTGCAGAAGACTCGTCTCCTCAGAGAGATGAGATGGATTTCATCAGAACAGCGGCATCCTCCCAACATCAAAGAATACCATTTATGCTTTTACTGTGTTTTCTTTGATGGTATTGTTTTATAGAGTACTTCCCCCCATATGTTCTTATTTCTCAATTCCAGATTTTATTGCTTGCATTAATTTATAGAAATTAATCTGTCTTGCCCATTAAATAAGGTAAAATAATATATTAATGCAGTGTATGTATGACTTAGCAGCCTTTCAAATGGGGAGCACTGGCCCAGAGCTGAGGGGGTAAACGTGCCGCTAAGCCTGAGGACCTGAGTTCAACCCCAAGGGAAATGAAAGAACCAACTTCCAAAAGCTGTCCTCTGACCTCTATATGTGCACTATGGCAGGTATGGGCCCATACATGCACACTCGTGTGTGTGCAGGCACATACACACACACACACACACACACACACACACTAATAAGCAGGGCTCCTTTTTGTAATGACAGTTGGCCTGTTATCGTGGAGTGCTGAGGGTGTCCCAGACAGGATGTGGGATTGGAGTTCTTTCAGAAGAGTTAAAAAACACTGAAAGATCCTGGATTATCTAGTTATATACCCTCAAGGTCAACATTTTCTAACGTGGGCGTGAAAGACTCAGTTCATTCTTCTCATACCATATTACTACTTGAATTAACCAAATCATGTGTGAGTGCTTGACAGAGACATCTCCAGGATGCAGAAAACAAGCTAGCCAATAGCTCACACCGTTCAGCCTGTGCTCAGCTAAGGCTGGGCTTTACTGCAAGTGCGCCTCCTGCGCGCAGTGAACTCCCAAAGCTTCCCTGTGATGCCAGTTCCTTAACCTTGTTTGTAAAGTAGGGAAACTGAGCTTCTGGGATGGAGATGAGTTGTCCAGGGTTTCCTACCACAGTAGAAGAGCAGGAATTTGAGGTAAACTGACTAGTCTTTGAACTGGAAAGGGGGGTACGGGTTAAATACAGGGAGTGAGAAGCATTTAGAATGGGGGTGCTGAGGGGGAAACATATTTTTTTTATCCAGCAACTATCATTTTTTATTAGATATTAAGTACCATCCCGGTGCCAAGCACCGCGGGAGGCAGCAGTGAACAATAGTTAACAAAGTGGGCACAAAGTGCCACATGGGAGTTTGGCTTGCCATCTGTTGAGGTTCTCTTCTAGGGCCTCCTGGTCTTTTCACTGTAAGGTCCTTGCCATAGCTTAAGAGTTCTTTATCAAGAGTAAAATCTAATACCTTCATTACTTGATGAAATCAGGGAGGGGGTAGACATTTAGAGAGAATACTACTATAATCTCTAAAATGGAGTTCCTTTGGCAGCTGGGGCTTCTGAGGAGGTTGGGGGATGGACAGGATGTGACAAAATAAGGGTTGCAGCTCTTGGGGATCACATTTTCCACCAAACTTTCCCTTACACAGCTTCTCTCCTTTAGAAGATATTTTGCAATTGGTTTTGGGAGACAGACATATAGGGGGAGGGGAGGAGGAGGCAAGGAAGGAAACAGGAAAGGAGGGATTCAATCTTGCTGGATTGGGCTCAGAGTCCGTCTTTCCTCCTCCCCAGAGACACTTTCCCTCCACACCCCCATGTAAACAGAGGGACTGTTTGCTAATGCAAATCTGGAGGGTGGGACTGTCCAGCTCTCAGAGAGCACATCACCTGAGGCCACTCTGCCAAGCTGAGGCCTTAGTCCCCAGGTTAAAAGGGAGGCTGGATGTTACTGAATTCAAGGTGAAGAAGACGTTGTTCGGCAATAGGCCGTACACCATTCTCAGTTTCGAAACTAGAATGTTTTGCTGACAAAGAAAAATGTATTTTTAGGCCTGAGTTCTAAAAACAAAACGGTCTTCCATCCCTGTCCTGTAGCTGGCCTGTTTCTGCCAGCTCTTCCAATATGACCACACATTCTTGCACTACCCAGGGCTCAGCCAGCTGTCAGCACAGCTGGGGGTATATGCTCCTCCCTCCCTCCCGGGTCCTACCTCCTTCCTGTGCTGACCAGACTGGGCTCTCCTGACCCACCCCACCCATCCTGCCTGCCCCTCTCCTCCTCACAGCAAGCCTGTGCATATCCAACCTCCAGGCTGGAGGACTAAGGAGAAGGAAGCGATTCTGTTCTTTCTAAAATCAGGGCTGTGTCCTAACAGAAATGAGAGTTAGGGGAGCCAAATCCCAGCCCATTGGTAAAACCAGGAACAGGCATAGAAACAGGGAAAAGTTTGCAGAGAGGAGAAAGGGGAAAGGGGATTGACTAAGGAAGAGCTGACTGCGGAGAAACTCACAGTAAGTTGCTCCAGAAAACTTCTCTGAGTCACCAGTTTCGATTTTGATTTATCTTTATGCCTGTCCAAGAACGGCTGCTCGGTTGGAGAGAACTTTCCGTTATCTGGGCTATGGGGGAGGGGAAGATCCTTTTGGCGAATTCTGCCAGCTCTGTGAACCAGTGCATTATATATGAATTCACTTGAATCAAAGAATCTTGTATCCCAAAAGATGCTTCCCTTGTGCAGCTTTTTTCTTATTTTTGTTTTGTGTGGTACCTTTTGGTTTGTGATTTCACTTTTGGGTTACTTTCTGAAACAATCAGAAAGGCAAGTTCTCTCAGCACATCTGTCCAGGACCATTTGGATAACTCTCACCCCTGTTTATTTATACTACGGCAATAAAAGGTGTCAGTTGGTGGCTATCTCTCCTTGAAACTAGTTATTAATGACAAGAAAGAAATGTTGAAGGGGTGAAGGTCTCAGTCTTTGAGGGCATGAGAGGAGAATCTTAGAATCTGAGGTTGGGGGGAAGCAGATGAAGAAACAGAAGCTGTATGATGTGGCCCCAGGGTCACAGCGTGAGAAAATGCCAGGTCTGAGGGGGCCCAACTCTGTTCTCTTCCTGTAACAGAGCATGGTCCTGCTCATGTCCACCTTTTTCCCCAACACTGTAGACAAAGCTCTGCAGAGCCTGGCAAATTCCTGTGGCTTGAGACAGTCATTCACCTAGAAGATCTCCACACAGAAGTTTCTCTGAGCAAATCAGCAAGGGGTGTTGCTTCCTAAGGACAGACTTACCCTCCAGTCTCTGTCTCCCAGCCTGGTTATGAGGCTTGCTTGATGAAGCTCAGGCTGTGTATCATTCAGCCATGACCTGTTCCCCCAGCTAGGGGCTCAACCCTGTGCCTCTGTCCTGACGGTGCCCATGTATCAAGAGGGGTACTAACCAGGGACGACACACCTGCCAAGCAAATACCTGGTATGAAGGTCTTTTATAGCAGATGAAGACCAAAAGGAAAACACAGACTCATCTTCAGGGATGCTGACGCCTTTTCCTTTTTCTCCCAACACTTCATTTCCAAAGAACTCAGACACACTCAACTCTGAACAAAACCGTAAATAGACAAACTTGCCAAAGGACTTTTATTTTTCTTGACTAACCTCCTTTCAGCATTCAATTACATAGGTGCTCTCTCCGGCTGTTAGACACACCCTTTTTTGACTGTTCTCATTTAAACTATTCTTATTGAAAACCCACTGTGCACCAAAATTAAGGTTTTTTGTTTCTGTGACATTTATAATTTAATGAGAATTCCAAATCCTAGCTCAATACTTGGAACATAGCACACACTTGATGAGCAAAAATACAGAGAGGATGGGAAATGGTCCACAGCCCACGGATGATGGGGTTCAGGCAGCAGGCTTGAAAGGGAGTCAACGAGGTGATGACCACGCCCTGTGTACTCGGTCCCAGCTTCTCAGGCCATCAGTGAAACTTCAAGAAAACCCGATGCAGACGCCTGTAGCATGTCTCTGAACGGCTTCTGCAGTAGAGAAGGGCTCTCTTCTCCAGATACCTCAGAATTTCTAAGATTGAAGATCTTTTGCCTCCCACTGCTTATCAAACCCTTGTCTAGCAACAGTGGCCTGGACTTCGAACAAAAACTAAGTGTTCGTTGTTTACAAAGTATCACTTCAGAAACTTCCCTCCAGACACCACACCCACTGCTATTCCCTTCCTCATCGCTTCATTCTCAGACAATGATGGTCACCTCTGTCTGCTTATTGCAAGTCCATAGCAAGTGTCTTACACACGCATATTATGTCAAACAGAATCCACAGTTATAAAGATGGTTAGTGAATCCCCATCGGCATGCCTCGGTAGGAAGCCCCTTTGTTTTCTTCCTGTGAGGATTCCCGTGAGGATTAGGTGCATCTGAATACTGACTTGACTCTAGAAAGAACTCCATCACCCCAGACCTGTGTCTGCTTCCTAAAGTGTCCTGTGTGTGGCAGTCCTGTGACACTTCTTCACACCCAGAGTACTCAGCCAGACAGTTGATTGTCTGTATGGTCTCTGTCGTTTTACCCAGAAGTTAGAGGGATTTCTCATGACTCTGCTCTTCCTTGGCTGGGGAACCTTCTGGGTTTCCCACCAATGGCTTTGCCACCTGTGCAGCACACAGACTCCAGGGTCTTGTCTCCCACCGACGGCAGTAAAATCCATTTGGTCTCCCAAAGGCTCTTCTTTTGTGTCCCAGGTGGCAACATTTATTTTCCTTGATGCCTTTTGAGAACTTTAGATGGATTCTTTATGACATTCCCTTTTTAAATATGTGTGTGTGTGTTTAGTGTAGGGGGTAGTGATGTGTGCACATATGCAGGAGAGTCACAGAACTCATGTGGAGAAGACAACTTTCAGGAGTCAGCTCTCACCTGTCACATTATTGATTCAGAGTCTCTCTCTCGTTGTTGCTGCTATATTCCAGACAATTGTCCTATGCTCACCTAGCATTATAAACATGAGCCTTTTTTAATGTGTGTGTTCCAGGGATCTTACTCAAGCTGTCAAATGTAAGTGGCTAAAGTTCTTTACCCGCTGAGCTGTCTCTCCAGCCCCAGTTCTCTTGAAGTATTTTCCTGTTTCTGGACAGAGTGGGCGTTCTGCCTGGACCTCTGTGTTCACGGTCTCTGGTCATCGTGCTAATTCTGTAAGAGGAAGCAAGATTTGTTAGAACGCTAATCTACGCCTGACTTCTTGTGTCCCTGCCTGTAAAAGGACGTCAGTACCAGCTGCTGCCTTTTCTCGTCCGAGGTCGAACTGAACATGAAGTAATAAGGTAGTCAACCGAAGGGGAAACTGTCGTTATGTAAAGCCAAGGACCCAGCCCTAAGTCAGAGTGCGCCCCTGTGGTGCAGAATGTTCAGAATTAGGTGATAATGAGCATTGCATTATCCAGGGCTTAACTGAGCTTGTGGCTTGGGTAAAGCAGAGAGATGGAGAAATGGTTTCACAGAGGCAAGCTTGGGCTGGGGTGGGGAGGGGGGGGGGACTCAGTGGGTAAACCACTTGCAGCACAAGAAAGAAGACCTGAGTTTGAGTCCTTGGCACCCACATAAAGCATGACCCCAAGGCTCTCTCCTCTCTCTGTCCCCCAACCCCACCCCAGCTCTCGAGTTACAGGTGAACGCCACCACGGCAGCTTTTAACATGTGAGTTGAGGATGGAGCCCAAGTCCTCATGTCTGCATGGTAAGCACTTCTCCAGCCGAGACATCTCCCAGCGTGGGTTACCTTTCTCCTTATCCTAGCCGACTTGTTAGAAACCTCTGCATCAGTCCCAAATTCAAATAGCATCTTCTCCATAAAGCCCAGAACTTGAGAATAACAAGGAATTCTTTTTACTCATTCACTCATTCAACATGTACTTATCAAGCGCCTACAAAATGCTAGGTGCTTTCCTCAGGCCTGGAAAAGCGAGGGTGAAGAAGACATTGTGTCTTCTGGGGGCTATGATGGTTCTGTAGGGTGTTTGAAAGCAATTGAGTGAGAGAGAGAGTCTGACGATGTGTGGGGCATGTGCACTGTGCTGTGCACTGTGTGTTCTTGGGGGATGGCTTTGTGCACTGTGCCCGCACTGTGCCCGCAGATCTGGTGGCAGCACGGAGGCTAGCCCTGCCAATATCCTTAGATCATCTCATGTCTCCATGTTGTGTAAAAAGTGTTTTCCATCACCTCTGACTGGTTAATAAAGAGCTGATTCAGCTGATAGGTGGGCGGGACTTCCAGCCCCAGAGAAAGGGGTCTTGGGTGAGAACCAGAGAGGGGGGGGAGGATTTGCCAGGAGATAGACCAGGAGCAGTTTGAGCAGGTCGCTGTGGAGTCAGCATGAGGACAAGGAGGAGCAATCAGAGCAAGACTAAAGTAGCAAGAACCGGGGCACGTGGCTGGGCAGTCCGCAGCCATGGAGCATTAGGATAGATGAGCATCTGCCCAGCCATAGTGATTGAAACTTGTTAATATATGCATTAGGTCTCTGTGTCATTTGTTTAGGATATAAAGGGAACAAAAAACCCTTCCCCTGATTTACTTTACAATGATGGCCTCCTGTTCACCACAGGTATAAAGAAATCCTCTGTCAGGTAAACACTGGGAGAAATATAGGATAAAGACGAGGGAAGAGCAGTGCCAGCAGGGGCTGTGGCAGGCACCCTACAGCAAGAGCAAGCCTGGGTGTACATTTCATGTCAGTCCTGCAGGAGAAGCCCCCTCACTCGCTCCGGTCACCTGCACATTCCTTTTAATAAAGAAAGCCGTGGATGATGGAAGGACCAAGTTTAAATGTTGAATTTTTCCAAGATTCAGTTTGTTTTTTTTTTATCGTACCCTTTCTTCAGATTACTGCTTTCCAGTACGTGCACAGGAGAATGCATCCTGAACTGAATAATACAAAATCTAGTTATGCCACACCCACTATTAATAGTTCTACAACCAGCTATGAAGATAAGTATATGCACATACATTCATATATAATATAATATAGATGTTGTCAAGTCTCAGTAAAATAAATAAACGAGTTTTAAAAGTCTATTTTATAGTCTCTTATTATGACACACATTGCTGCTGAGTGAGACAGTGGAGTGCTGTAGAATTCAAATTAGACTGCTCTCCTCAAATTCTTTTATTTTTTTTCTATTGCACAAATGCTTAGGTATTGATAAACACTTATAGTTTTACTGTAAAATCTAGGTATTAGTCAGTCCCAGTGTTCCTCTTAACTAAAATACAGATGTTTTTACCTTTCTCTTTACTCGGCTACTATATCTTTTCCACAGTTCCATCCTGACTCATTTTAATCTCATGGTCTTCACACTGTTAACCAAGCTGCCTCTTGGGATATTTTATCATGTTAGCATTGAGAGTTAAGATATTAAGGGGTGTGTTTATACAATTTGCAACAAACAGTCAAAGAACAAGGTTCAGATGCCCAGAGAGAGCTCAGTGGTTGTGTGCCTGGGATCTATGGGTGAGCTGCATGCCCTCTGAGAGCAAGAATTTATATAATTGTTTCTGCCTGGGCAGTTTTGGTCTCTTCCTTCTTGTGTGTACTCTGCAAACTGTCCTGCACTGCATGACTGAAAACAACCTGAAGACTGGCAAGATGCTACTCATGGGTCTTTGCAGCCTGACTGGAGAACGTTAGGAGTTTGTCGCTTCTTTGGTTTCCAGTAGATACTGATTCAGATACATGCTTCAGCAGCAAAGCTAATGTGCACGCAGCTATCTAATAAGGTCCAGTCTTACAATCATGTATAGTGTACCTTGGCTTCTAAATGCATTTGTATACAAGAGAGAAACAGCCAAGATGGGACACCTGGACATTTAAGAGAAGTTTAGCCAAAGATCCTGTAGCTATTGGTGATTTCTAAAGAGGAAACAGCATTGGTTCTTATGGTATTATAGGAGCATCATTTAGCTTTACAGGTTTAAAAGCAACAGAGAAATTACAACGCCATTTTTTTCCTGAGACATTAGTTGCTGTGAAGAAAAACAAGTCAAAGTTTGGTTTGTGGGCAGAGATATCCCAGCATGCAGCTGGTACTTGGGCAGGCGGTGAGTCCTGGCATGGTCCCAGGGACCTTGGCTCCCTCTCACAGTGCAGGAACAACCTAGCTGGTGCTGAGCTCTGATTAAATTTCCAGAATCAGATTCGAAATTATCTGCTCCACTTTCATTTCTCTAAGACCGCGCTTTGTTCTGAGGGTTACGGTCCTCTGCGCTGGGAACAGAGGTAGGAAGAGAGCCCTTTGATGTTCGTAAACGCAGAAGGAGTTTACCAGGTGGTAACTAGCAAAGGCAGACATGTATTGCCATTCTGGGGAATTGAGGGCAGACAAAATATTGGAGGCTTACACTTTTGTGGTTTATGCCATAACATCTCAGCCTGTGTTTACAACTGGACCTCTTAGGTAGGTAATTCAATATATTTGTGAATTTTGATACGAAATTCTTTACTCACTGGCAAAATAAGAAAGGGATCATATTAGACCCAAAATCCTCAGGCTACCACTATTGCCAACCTTGTCATAGGCACCTGAAATCTTTTCCTAGGCTTGTTTGGGTTTCTTATCACCACTGCCACCAGGACCAGTCAAGTGACCCAGCTCATCTCAGTGGTGCTGGTGTGTTCTCTCTGCCAGTGCTGTCCCACAAGTACTGGAGATGAACAAATACTTAACCACTCCCCTCATGAGCTCACAGGAGAGGAACTGAGCCCTCTAGGGTACCTCAGCCTGCCCTCCAGGGTACCTCAGCCTGCCCTCCAGGGTACCTCAGCCTGCCCTCCAGGGTACCTCAGCCTGCCCTCCAGGGTGCCTCAGCCTGCCCTCCAGGGCACCTCAGCCTGCCCTCCAGGGTGCCTCAGCCTGCCCTCCAGGGTGCCTCAGCCTGCCCTCCAGGGTGCCTCAGCCTGCCCTCCAGGGTACCTCAGCCTGCCCTCCAGGGTGCCTCAGCATGTCCTCTTTCTTCAGCTGCCACAGCACACAAACAACTATTTTACCACACACATGTGTGCTTCTCTATTGGATGTTCTGTGACAGGACTTCAGCCACCTGTTTGGTGACAGATTTGCTCTTTCTTACCTGATTGCTACATGCATACCATCCCAGAGAAGTAGCTACATTTTCCACAAAATTCTCCAGATAAGCAGAATGTTGTATTAAAGCAAAAAAAAAAAAAATGTTATGCTAATTGTTTTGGTGTGTGTGTGGGGGGGGGTGTGGGTGTGTGTGTGTGTAAAGCGACTCACTTGTTTTGGAATTTTGCTTGTCTCTATGGATTTCTTGTGGCATTTTCATACATACATAGTTTTGGTGGATCATCCTTCTCCTCTCCCCAATTTCTCTGCTCCCATCCCATTTAAACCCTTCCACACCCTGGTATGTTTGTCTTTGAAGACAAAGTCTCACTAGGTAGTCCAGGGATTTGTGATTCTCCTGTCTCAGCAGCCCAAATTTTGGATCCTAAACACGAATCACAGTGCAACCAGATTCATGATTATATTTAGACAGTTTCTTTTTCTCGTGGTTCCTTGGGCTCCACCCACATTACAAGACCCTTTCCACAGTTAACCCATCCAATAACTGCTGAGGAGTATGCATTGTAAACACTAGCTCATAAACAGCAAAACTGCAGACCAGAGAGGCCGTGAACCTACTCATAGTCGCAAGTTCTAGACTTGTGACGTCAACATAGCTACATAAAGCAAACACAACTTTTGTTTGCAGTGCCTGCGATTGAGCCTAGGGCTTCTTCTATGCTAAACAAGCATATTACGACTGGGCTGCCTCCTTCAGCCCACTCTGTGGTGTAAGGCCAGCTCCTCTCTCTCCCTTGAATTTCTCTGTTGGGTTTCAGGACAAATGAAACCCTTCAAGCTCTCTTGAGTAAAGAAAGATTCCTCGATGAATACATGGAATCTTTGAGAGGGTCATGCTGAGAAAACACAGAGATGGGAGGGAATGGGGGAGGGGATTGGGGCAGCGTCTTCTGTGTTTTTGTGTTGTGAAATCTCGTGGCCTTTTGCTACATTCTTAGCTGCAGTTTTCTCCACAAGGACATCTGTAGCTGTTTCCCAGTGACTTCAGCCACATAGAACTGTGAGCTGCTCTAAAACCAGGGACCCAGCCTCCCTGACTTCCATAGAATCCACACCCCCCACAGGAGAACTCTGTTCTCTTCAGCAAAGGTCATTGTTCCAAAGGAGGGCTGTTGCAAGACAATGGGCATGCCCAAAGCACATGGCTAAACTATGAATTACTTAAACTAACTTCAAACAGGATTTTGCCAATCTGCTTCTCTCTCTGATCTGCAGTGGTGCAGGCATATGTATGCTTGACCCGCCTCTGTTCTGCACCGTGGGTCTCCTTGCTGGCTAGCACAGGATTCTGAGACTCTTTGTCAGACAAACTCTTTTAATTATCTGGTACTTCCACTTGGGGGATGCTTCCTGAAGGTGTGTCTTACCTCCATCACTCATGATGAGAGTCTCCTAAAGCAGATCCTCATCACTGAGGATGGTTCAAGCAATTCAAAAAGGCAGACAATTCTTAGAACCTGCTTAGCTAAGTCTTTTAGGTACACTGTAGCCCCTGACATTGGCCAGGGCAAATATTGAAGCCCGTGTAGTTAAATACCACGAACAGAAGGAACTAGCCCTAAGATCGAACTGTGTATGAGCTCTGCTCACCTGGTCCTCTACCTAGACCAAATGAGACTGAAAATTCACAACAGTTCAAGTCCAGTCTTAACAAATACCATACACTGTGCCCTTAAGTAAGCCTTTACACTTTTTTCATCATGCCTACATTATTCTTAAATGTTTAATCAAGCATCAAAAACGATGTAAGGGATTCTGGGTCCCCGTGAAGAGTTTTACAGTCTTGTTGCTATGACTTTTTCTACTTTGCATGAAACCTTTTTGTGTTAAATGAAAAGTAGTGCCAGTAAGGTAATGAAATAGCTTATAAACAGCTGAATTAAAAATGTATTTGTCGAAGCTTTAAAACAAAAAAAAAATCATGCACACATGTGCTCATGTACACAGGCACACACACACACACATGAATGCACACATGCACTAGTGAGGTCCAGGTATTTGGACAACTTCCCCAGCAGGGCAATGGGAGTCAGACTCTCCACTCTCTGGAGCTACTATGTCAGTCATCAAGTAGAGGATAAAACCCTGGCTTCCCAAGTGGTCATTCTGTCATAGATCCAACACCACCAAACCCTAAGCCCCAACCCCAGACTACCTAAAGCAATGGGGCATTTGGGGCCTTGAATTATTTGATGGTAATCATTACACTGAGTTCATAAATGCATCTAGCAACTTCAGTGGTTATACTTAATCTGACTTAAGAAGAAACAGCTCATAAGAAATATTATTCTTCTCTGAAGAAATGAAAATTCAAGGGAGGGTCAACCACAGGAGGGGAAGGACCAGGAATAACAGGGAAATGAAGCTCTGCCCTGAGCCCTTTGTAAAGCATGCTCTGTTCTCCCGATTCACAAATGCAGCCTTCATCATCTTCGGTTCTGGGAACAGTGTCAAGCCTAAGAAACAATCGGAAACCTGCCGCGCTCTAGCCCATCGCCTGCTGGGGATTCTAACTGGATCCAAATTGAGTATCTCCCTTCCAAGTGCTCTGAATAGCACTCGTGACAGGAGTTGGGACTCAGCCAGCAGAAGCCAGAGGCTGACACAACCCTGTGTCACCAGGGTTTCTAAGAGGTGGTCCAGTTGACTCTACTAGGACATAGCTCTGCCCCCAGATGTCCCTTCCACTCTGTATACACCGTCTGAAACAGAAATTGCATAGTCACAATCCCTGGGGCCCATATTTCAAACCTCTTCTTGAACATTGGCCTGGCTGAAGATCATGTCCCTATAGGATTTGTAGACAGGGTCTCACTGTGAGGTCTGGCATGGGACCTGCCTGTCACATACTCCAAGTGAACATACCACTCCCAACTTCAGACATTCTTAATCTGAGGAAATGTAACACACAGGAGGACTAAGGTAGACAGAGACTGCTTTGGTACCTTAGAATACTGATGTTCAAAAAAATCTGAGTGAATTAAGACAGAAACCAAGCAACTGTTGTCAAACACCTTGCCTGTGTCCAAAGCAGGCATTTTATTTAGTGAATATTTTTATAATTTTTCCTGAGTGATATATTCTAAAAAAATAAAATCACTGAGAACCATTTTGGTTATCAAAAATGTTAAGGAGTGAGTACTCGTCCCTTTCAGACTCCTAGCCTGAAACAGTAATGGTCTTACATATATCACGGTAATGACACTGGTTTCATATTTTTCTTTTCTTTTGCATAGTTTTGAAAGCACTAATTAGCAGTTTCACTGAAAGTAGGACATACATGAGTACATACACCAGTGTGAATAGGGACACTAACATCCATTTCATAGGTTTCTACAAAGAATTGGTGGGATGAGACACAGAAAGGAACATTTCACAAGGTCGTATCTTCAGCAGTTATTAAGGGAGAGAAAGGGATCATTATGAAATAGGATGTGGAAGGAAAGGCAGGCTGATGGCAATAGCATTGTTTTATTTAAAGATTGACTTTTTGCCTTTCGCATAGATTATCTTGCTAAGTACCCATAATAACCCTAAGTCATGTCAACATTGTCTCCACAGAAAGTGTCAGATCCAGAGCAAAACCCATATTGGGATTATTCTTCATCTCTGATGACTTCTGTTCCCCCAACTTTAAGTATTGTGAGATTCAGAAGAAGGGTGAACAGCCCTCTGCTGTTGACCCTAATAGGACATAAATCAAAGTCAGCGTCATTCAAGGAGATTTAGAGTGCTTCTGGCACCATTACCACTGGGCTTCAAGAGCCCTGGGTCCTGTTTTATTGCACACCAGGCTCAGTGAGGTCTTATGAAGGTGCTTCTGTTTCACTCTCTGTCTGATTGACTGCTTTACCTCCATGAAGAACTTCACTCTGAGGCCTGGGTATATGCTCTTCTGCCCACACAGCTGGAATGCTGAACTCTGAGCAGCTGTGGGGAAATTTAGTGTGTGTCTCTGTAGGTGTGCCTAGCATGCACAGATGCTTGTCACAGCCACCTGTGATACACATCTTCTTCCCTCGTGGATTAGCCCCTTAGTGTCATATGACAACTGTCCTGATATTTATGGGTCTATATCTGGAGTGTAAGTTCTTTGCTATTATGTTGACCTAGTATTCTTTTCTCAAAATTAATTCACATTTATAAATCAAAGTGGCTCCTACTGTAAATGCTGGCAAAAAAACAAACAAACAAACAAAATCCCCTTCTTATTTTACTTTTTCAGGAAATATCAGGAAATATGAGCTAATTTTCTAAACGTATTTCTTCTTTATGAATCATAGAGTGTTTAAAAATATTAATTGTAGAACTTAAAACACACACAGCAATTTGTAGTCCTGCCTTCTTTCTGATATGGGTGGAGTTCTCTAGATGTGACTTTTTGTCTTCTTTCTTCTTCCTTTTCTTACATGGGGAGGTGGGGGTGTCTTGAACTTTCTATGTAGCTGAGACTGGCCTTGAACTCACTACACAGTCCAGGATGGTCTTAAAGGCATCACAGAGCCCGGCATGGCCTTGAACTCACTTCCTAACCCAGTCCATCCTTAAGCTCACAGTGGCTTTCCCATCTGCCAAGATGATACACTCTTATCTACAAGCTCATCTTTTACACTGAAATCTTCCCTCCCCACAGCCACACCATGAGCCTCTAAGCTTCTGCTGAAAATAGAAGACAGGAGCCTTAAGTCAGCGATGAGGATCAGCAGGCCTTCACCATCCACTGAGAACCTAGGACCAGGGATATGAGCGATGTCTCCTAACACAGTCCACTTCTGAGAGCTATTCTCTCATTCCAAACTTACTGTGTCTTCCAGCTGGAAAACTATATAGCCTAAGTAATCCTCTATAGTATGTTCACAGGAAAGAACAGTTTTGTCTTAATTATGGCTCACTTTTAGAAACTAAAAAAAAAAAAAAAAATTAGTCTCCCACGTAGACAGCATCTACAGAATGTAACATTAGAAATCTGGCTATTGTCCTTAGACTAGCAGAATTTTTACAGTATAAAACCAACCTCTTAGATCACAGTCCATCCTTACCAGGGGAATAGTGCTGTGCAAACAAGATGAGAACCAGTTAAAAGGTAATTTCCTGAAATAGTCTCATGTGGAACAAATTGAAAATCCACAGTCCTTCAACAGAGAAATCTTTTTCATTACTTGATCTTTAAAGAAAAAAAAAAACTTCACTCTTCACTTCCCTAGCAGATGTTACAAATTCCAGAAACAGACAAGGGCCTTCAGACTGGAATGAAAAATTGATCCACTTAAAAATGTAAAATTGAATTTAAAAATAAAAATGCTTAGAATACAATAAGTGGGATTCGGACAGACCATGCCCCAGGTTTCTGATTGAGGATTTCTCTTCTGTTTTGCCCAGAGTCTATCAGTCTAGTAAATACTGCCCTTGATGTGATGAATAGCATCTTTATAGTCTTTAGGAGGCAGTCCAGGTGTTAGCAGTCTATGGAAATAGGATGCTGATATAGGTAAGACTGGGAAGGTTGCTGCTACGAAAGCACTGTTCCCATAATGGCTAAGGCCAGTTTTCCAATATCATGGTATAGTCTCCCTCTTCCTGTCTCTATTCTAACCTGTCTCCTTTCTCCATTATAATTCTGTGTTCTAGATTAAAAAAAAATCCAAGAATTGAATTTTTCTCTTTTAGAAGAAAAACATAACTTATTAACTACATACTCATTTATTCATTCTATAAATATTAGAGTGTGTGTTATATTCTAAATACTTTGGTGACCACTGAGGACCACGTGGGAGTCAAAAAACTAGCCATCAGCTTTCACGGAGTTTAGTGGTTAAAGGGTATAAGAGACAATGAAATATGGGGTCAAAGGTTTGAGAAATGCCATCCTGAAGGAAGCTGGCGACTCTGCTGGGGCACTCATCCAGACTTTGGGACTGGGGCATTTGAAGTGAAATTTGAAGACTAAAGGCAGGTAGGTTGGATTGCACTCTGCAGAGTCCCAGCACTCCTCCAGGTCAGCACACTGTCTCTGAAGCTTCCTTCCGCCATCTTTCCTCTGCAGACTGAAAGTCTCCTTTGAGTGTGTCTCTCGTCTTTGCCTCAGCTGGTCCACGCCTTTGACAGCTGGGCTTTCCATCTTGTATGTTCTTCCTGTGTCTTTTCTTCTCACGTCTGAACAACAGAGTGAATTGGCAGTTTAATTAATCTGTCAATTTCCTAAGAGAGGTGGGTTTATTTTAGAGATGATTCTGGCCTCGGTCGCAGTTAGCTCAGTTTAGGGACCTGACTTCTAAGCCTTCTCACCCTCTTCCCAGCCCAGGGCTTACCAGCCACACTCTGCCTGTGCTTTGCCTGCAAGTGTTAATAGTATAGAAAACTACCCCAGGTGAAACAGCCTTGTGACCCGTTTCTCCCCAGGAAAGATGTGCTCAGGCTCACATTCTAGTATCTGTACAATTCAGGATCCCCGCCTGGGGAATGGCACCACCAGCAGTGGACAGATCTTCCCACCTTAATCACCCGAATCAATATTATTCCTCACCAACAGGCCCTAAATAATCTCTCAGGGGTATTGCCAATTCCTAGGTGATTTTAGATCTCCTCCTGTCGACAACTGAGATTAACTATCACAGCCCTGAAGATCCTGCTCCACAGATGGGAGGGCCCATGTGTGCCCTGCTGAGTTTCTAATATAACCCGTCCCTTGAGGGATGGTGGTTCAGGCTTCCCAATAGGCCATCTTGTCCAGCTACTTCTTGGTGGGCTTGGGTAAGTGAGCATATGGAAATGAATATAAAAGCATTCTTCAGGTGCCTCTAGACTACCCAAAGACCAAATGCACAAATAACAACTCCATCAGGAGGCAAAACTGTCATCTCTCATCTGGGGCCAAGCTGGTCTGTCTCCTTGGCCACAAATGGAGAGGGAAGCATTGAAGGAACCCTGCCCCACCCTATGAGTATACATGGAGCACCTCTTATCAGTGTCCTCATCAGCTGAGAGTCTTTCCAAGTACATAGTGCATTCTTCCCAGACTCTGTAGGGTGCTCCGGCCTAGCCTACCTGATTTTCCAGAACTGCCTACCTCAGTGAGTAAAACACATCTCTAACTATATCCCTCTCCTTTGCACAATCTCTCGTGAGTCCTTATCTATGATGTGATGGTTACCTGGTTCTAGTTGACTACACAGAGACTATAATCATGAGTTTTAAGGTTAAGATAATACCAGTCTAGTCCTTCCCTGTGGTTTCAAACATCCTTCTTACCATCACATGACCTCATTTAGCTAAGTCTTCCCTAAAGGCTGAAAGCTTCTTTTAACACTCCTCCCTCAGATCCCTGTGAGGTACTGCCATCCTCCTTGTAAATAATATTAGATACCCAGTTCAATTTCATACCTGAGCAAATAGGCACAGAGAGGTTAATTCATCTATCCGAGGTCACACAGCTGCACTCCAATGTGGCCCTTCTAGCTCTTCACTCTAGAGTTCTTTCCTCTACAGAGATGCATGGAAACTTCAAACAATCAAGGGACAGTGATGGTGAAATAAGCCCAACAACAGTCAATATGCTGACAGGGCCAATGACTCTTGTCAAACAGGCCCCCTCATCCTCTACTAGCCCTCCCCCATGAGAGAGAAGGCCTAATCCCTCTGGAACTCCTCTGCTCTCTGTGCCCTAATCTCAGGACGCCATCTGTTATGGCTCCGGACAGAGATACACATGGCCCATTTAACACACTGATTCGGGGTAGGACAGGGAAGGCAGGAAACCAGGGCATACTCCCTCACTGTAACAGGCACACAGGGCTTCAGGCAGATCCAAGACGGGGCCGTGACATGGAGACCACCAGGACAGCCAGCCAGGAAGAGTGGCAGTTCAGTCAGCACAATAAAGTTTAATATTCAAGGTGACCTGAGCCGTAGATGAATAAAGCAGAACTAGAACCATGACTGTTCTCCCAGAAGTCCTGGACACACCGGGCAGGTGACTTCTGGGAAGAACACAGCTCAGCTGCAGAACATTTGCCTAGAACGGGCAAAGCCCCGGGTGTGATTCCCAGCAGCACAAAAGTCCAAGTCCTATTTTGTTCACTTTTCTGGTTGATACATAAACGGACAGCTCTAGAAAGTGGTTATACAATAAAGGCACGCCATTGTGGCTTTAAGAGTCCATCTACTCAGCTTTAGCCCCTGGCGTCCCATCTCCCTGAGTGTACTCTGCCAGGCAGTAGCACTTACATCCATGGGAGTTTGTCAAACGCTCAGTGCTCTGAGCCCCAGCAGCTCTGTTCTCCAAAACCCATCAGAAAAGACTCTGCCTTACAACCAGGTCACAAAGTGAATAACATGGTACACATGGTGCAGATTGGGGAGCCAAGACTGATGGGCTCAAAGCAATAGAAATTGGCTGTAAGATAGATGTTTTAATATGGGAAAGGAGGCCTTTATAAATCTGAGTCATGTAGTCCCAGTAGGGAAAGCCAGAGGCATCAGACCAGAACCACACAGAAGGTTCCAGAGAACAGGAGGGAGTGGCTACAAAGAACAGAGGCACAGGGCTGTGGGGACAGGGAAGGGACACTTCAGCATGTGCCTTTTACCCACATGTGCATGGGGAAGATCTTTCTACACTTAGCTGGCCTTTGTCAGGGTTTGGTGGACGTGAGATTCGAGGAGAATCTTTCTTGCCTGTGTTCATTTCTTCCTACCAATCTGCAAGTCAACCTGTCTCCTCCTTCAGAGTTCACCTGCTTGACTCTCCGACCCTGGACATAGGACAGATCTATGGCATAGAACTTTATAAAGGACCAGGTGACTTCTGTGCTCCTTTGTCACAAGTACGGAGAGAAATTTACAGTCTAGCAATTTGACTTCTCTTTTTCTTAATTTATTTGTAGGTGGGTTTGTTGTTGTTGTTGTTGTATTTGGGGGTGAGCAGGAGCACATGTGAAAGCTAAAAGACAATTCAGAAATTGGGTCATTCCTTCTGCCATGTGGGATCCTAGGACCTAACTCACCTCATTAAGCTTTGTAACTTGGGCCTCTATCACTGAAACTTGTCACCAGCCCTGGACTGTTGTCTTAAACAATAGTGTTACTTCTAAGATGAACCAGCATTATAATCACATCCTATAAGAAGTTGCATCTTCTAAACGTGACCCATGGCTTTAGCTAGAGTGTGTCTGTAGCTCATCAGCCCAGGCATCTGTTTTCACTTTTGTGTGATCGTTTGCATCTGGCTGCTGAAGTAGGTGTAGTGGGTGACTGAAATTTATATCCAGGACTTAGCAAGTTGTGTTACCTCAACCCAAAGACAATCCAAGAGCTGCTTCTGAAGCAAGTAGACTCTCCGAAACATTTCCCATATGTGGCTCTGACTACTCAATAGAAAAGTTTGTGGTTGCTGGAGTTCTACACCGAGGACTCCCAATGAAGCTGTTACCTGTTGTTGCTTGGTATTAGCAGCCAAATCTGTAGGTAGCATATTCAACTCGGTTTCTAAACAGAGGGTGGCAGCCAAGATGACACCAGCGAGATTGCGACTTCACTGGTCACACTTACTAGGCTACCTGCTGCAAGTATTTTCATCCTTGCCCCAGGGAATTTGATGCCCCTAATCAGCAGGAAGTAGAGTAACAATAGCTTTCCCCCTTTCTAGCCCCGGACTTTATCTCTCTATCCTTTTATCTCTCTTATCTAGTGAAGGAAGAACCCACAACAATAGCCAAAGCCATCTTGGGCTGGACGGATAGCTCTGCTCTAAAGCAGGAAGCATGAGGCCCTGGGCTCAGCCTCAGTGTCACAAAAGAAAATGGAAAAAGAAAAAAACTGCTTTGCTGCTACATGCAGATTAAGCATCACTCCACCTTTATGGATAAACTAAGATTTGGAAAAGCAAGACAATGGCCTAGGGCTACACTGTTCCAGTGTGCGGGCCAGGCTATATACCGGTCGCATTTGCGATCACTCAGTTACATTGCTTCATATGTCGGCATTTCCCCGATATGTGTCTGTCTTGTAGGTCTACCCTGCTTTATAACTGAGACTTTGGCTGAATTCACCCTCTATTATTTCCTGTCTTATACAGCAGCTCTCTGGGCTCTACCCCAGCACAGGGCTGCCTGTGTTGGCATCTCTGATGTGATGCTTGCTGAGTGAATGAAGTAACATCTCAAGTGTCACTTCTCTCATCTGTGCAAAGGGAGAGAAGTGACACTTGAGGGATTGCTCATGGACTTTATTGATTGTGCAGTGTGATCATTTGTAAAGTGTCAGTAGCAAGCAATCTGTAAATCTCCAACACGTGACAGCCACTATTAGTGCTTGTGGATAAACAGCTCAAGTGAATCAGTATTCAAATGAATGATCTGCTTACTTGAGATTTAGAATTTGCTTTGATGCTCTGTGCTAGCTGACAATGCACAGTTCCAGAGTCTCCATCATGGTTGATCTAGATCTTTGTTTGAGGACTTTGACTTAAGCCAATGTTTGTAATTGTTCTTGTTGTTATTTTAAAAAATACCTGACAAGAGCAGCTCACAAAGGAAAGGGTTGTTTTGGCTCAGTGTTTGAGTGTAAGATCCATCACAGCAGGCAAGGCACAACAGCCGGGCTGTGAGACACTAGGCACTTCACACCTGCAGTCAGGGAACACAGAGAGGGATGCTGGCCCCCAGCAATCTTTCTCCTATTTGCTCCAGAACTGCAATGCATGAGATGGCCCTGCCCACATTATCTTGGGACTTCCCTCTTCAGTTCAGCTTGGTAGAGATACCCCCATGGACATACCTACTGGTGTGTCACCATGGCAATCCTAAATCTAGTCAAGTTGACAGTGAAGATTAACCACCACATCCACCACATAGCACAGCCTTGGGTGCTAGTTGGGAAAGACTAGGAAGATCAGATCAATTCAACTATTGTTTTAAAGTATAGTCATAAGCCAATCTGCCTTAACTAGAGAGGCATATTCCACCAGTTAGAACATGAAACAGTAAAGTGAATTGACTCAAAATATCCAGATTGGATGGTTTTAAAATATCACTCATGACCATGTCAAAACCTAAATGCAGCTTTTCTACAGTCCTCTACTGTTTTGTTTATTTTTTGGTTGGTTGTTTGGCTGACTGGCTGACTGGTTGGTTGGTTGGTTGGTTGGTTGGTTGGTTGGTTGGCTGGCTATCTATCTGTCTATCTGGCTGGCTGGCTGGCTGGTTGTCTGTCTGTCTGTCTGTCTGTCTGTCTGTCTGACTACCTGGATGGCTGGCTGACTGGTTGGTTGTCTGTCTTTCTGTCTGTCTGTCTGTCTGTTTACCTGGATGGATGGCTAGTTGGTTGTTTGCTTGTTTGGTTGTTTGTTTGTTTGTTTGTTTGTTTGGTTGGTTGGTTGATTGGTTGGTTGGTTGGTTGGCTGTCTGTCTGTCTGTCTGTCTACCTGGCTGGCTGGCTGGCTGGCTGGCTAGCTGGTTGGTTGGTTGTTTTATTAGTTTTAAAGATGGATTCTGGTAGGCTCAAGTTGAGAGATATTTGCTTTCTGAACAGGCTTCCTCATCAGACTCCTTTGATCTTCATAAGTCTGTGATCACCATGTGGTCCCTCTTACCTAAGTTTCCAGTACTGAGGTAGTCCTTCTGTTTGGTTTCTTTATTTTTTTAGTTATATATTTTTAACAATTGAGATGTGAAACAATGTAGTTGGATCATATCCACTAGCCTCTCTTGTCCTAGACCTCCAGTACCTCCTAAAACCATGTTTTCTCCCTTCTCTCCCTCTTCCTTCTTAATAAGTTACTGAGCTCAGTTAGGGCTCTGTGTATGTGCATGGGCGCAGGGCCATTCAGTACAGTATGAGCAACTGAGGAGAGACCACACCCCTGAAGAAAGGGGATTCACCTTTCCCCAGCAGCCATGACTTGTCCAACGCTTCTCAGCTAGGCGTGGGTCTGAAGAGTGCCTCCTCTGTTCGTGCTGGAACATTCATTCACTGGCTCCATCCGCAGTCTTGCCAGATCACAGCTCCGTCCTGAGGGGCCAAGCGCACGGCTGATACTTCCTATTTAGTGCCCTGCTTCAGCCTTCACACTGTGGAGGGAGGTATCAAAACCTACTTCTGGAAATCTGTCCCTACTTAGTTCTGCAGTTAACCTGAAAAGAGAACCGAATAGTCATAAAGCGTCCCCAGGGATCAGCGCCTTTCATAGTTGAACGTCACTGCTTGATGGAAGGCAGGGCCTTGCTCATTGTGGCTGTTACCATTATCTTTACAGTCTTTGTCCTTCATGCTTTAGAAAACCGTATCTTGCATTCCATTGTCTCTCTTCACCTGACTCCCGGCTCAGTGTTAAAAGTGAGGGCAAACAATTCTTCAAGTCATGTGACCTACAAGACATATCCACAGTGCCTAAGCCCAGGACCAGAAACACAGAAAGAAAGAAGGCCACAATGTCGCTATGGCATTACCTCACCTGAGGCCACTCGCGGTGAGGCTGGCTCACCCCACAACTCCACTGCCTTGAGAAACAGAATATTTGAAAGAGGATTCCTGAAAATTATTTGATTGCTTTTAAGCATGATGTTTCATTGGCCTCCCAGCTGTTTCCGTACAGAAGTGTTCCTGAAGGTAGTAGCCATGTTCACCCGCCATAGGACTGAAGAATATCAATTCATCAGTGGTAGGTTAAGGGATCAGATTTCCAAGGTTGTTTCTAGAAAATGGTGTTTAATCAATTTCTTCAACCATGCATGAGCATAATCTAGTAAGCAGATGTGAAGCAAACAACTTACTGTGGGGCTCCCCATATCCGTTCAGAGTCTGCCAGGCTCAGAATCAGAGCCAGGACACTGCACAGAGCAACTGCCGACGCCTGCAGCATTAGAAATGAGAATTGAGAGCAGGCTGTGGAGTCCCTTCAGGCAGGGCACAGTAGAGCTCAGAAACAGGAAACCTGCCAGCCTGGCGGAGCACGTGCAGCAGGAACAAGGAGCCACTTAATAATTAATCACTGTCAACCTTTGTTCTGGTTAAAGACGCGGTGGTTGGGCGAGACTGGCAATGAGGGACTGCTTGGGGGCTGTTGCTGTGAGATTGCGCTGGATCCTCAGTGCTGGAAGGCAGAGTGGGGCTGACTTGGAAGTGCTCTCTCTCTCTCTCTCTCTCTCTCTCTCTCTCTCTCTCTCTCTCACACACACACACACACACACACACACACACACAGTGCCTGCTAGAGGTGAGGGGAGACTTTGGAAAGCTCTGTTCCCAAGCATCACTCCAGAGAAAGAGCAGCTAGGCAAGCCTAGACTTGGCTCAGTTGACATGAGATTTTTAACAAACTCTCGAAAACTGACAATAAGTGAAATAGATCAAGGTGATTTATAAAAGAACAACGACACACTTCCAAAATATACATGAAGCACAGAAGTATGCAGACAGCACATACACACATACCTACACATAGCTTTTCAGAAAGCAAAGTGTAAACTGATGTCACCGTTCCTCTCAGCATAAGATATTGAATTGTGAATTTCAAGCCAAATTCCTCCTTACCAGGGTTCCGTAAAAGACTGGAGTCTGTCTTGACATTTTCTTTAAAGTTAAGGAAAAAAATAATCCTATTGATTAGTTGGCTTGTAGACTTTTACATTGCCATTTAAAAACCTCATTTTTACTAACAAGAAGCATTTTAAGGAAGGAAAGCAGTATTTTGAAATTCAAAAAATTATTCTTCTGTGTTGAAGTGGACTTTCAAAACTATGGAATTTTTATAAGCATTTTTGTATTGTCATTCTACGATACACACGTAGGTCGAAGTATTGATATAGACTAAGGTTAGTGTGAGTGATGCTTTTAAATGAGAGAGATCTCTCTCACTCTGTCTTTCTCTCCCTCAATTCCTTCTTCCCCCTCTCCCTCCTCCAATAAATAAATGTGGTTACCATTGTGTTAATGCCTGTAAAATGTAACTTATATTGTGTTTTATAACTTGATTATAACCGTTAGTGTCAAAGTGCCACTCATCCCTTCCCTTAACAGTGACATCAGAAAAGCTGAGTAAGAACTGTTTGGGCCTCAAAAAACATCAAAAATGCAGGGTCTGGGGGTAACTCCCTGTCACTACCTGCTCTGTAGGTTGCCACAAACTCTCTATTTAACATAAAAGGATATTCTACTAATCACAGTGACCCAGAGAGCTGGAAACAACAAATTCATGAGTCCCAGTGTCTCTCAGTAGATTTGCTCTAACTTATTCCAAACAGGAAAAATTCATTTTTCATTTAAATGTCTAAATAGAATCCATTTTCCTTGGAAAATATTCATGACCTGTAGGCATGGCAATTTTCATTATATTGAGACTATGTTCAAATACAATCCATGAGTAAGGAAGAGGGGAGAAAGGCTTTCTCTGACCACAGTTATCTGTTCATCTCATAATGTGGTTATATAATTAAGAAAACCACAATGATAATGGGTAACTGGTTAAGACCTTAGAGTTGTCAGAGAATAGATCAGCCTCAGCACTACCCTATGTCCCTGCTCTTGTTCAAGAAACAGCTTCCCCTACCTGGACCTTCATAAATCTTGGTAGGCCTGACTGACTGATTTCCTATCCTTGACCATAGATGTTTACATGAAGGAGCTTGGCCATTGTAATGCCAGTTGGTCCTTGAGAACATGTCCTTGAATACTATTTTGAAGCAGCTTACCTAAAATCTTTAGGAGAGTTGGAAAATATATCAAAATAAATCACTTCATACAGAACACTGTGAGCCATTATTTGCATTTAAATAGAAACACTATAGCTTTCCTTTACTGTGACAAATGCCCATGGGTAACTGACCACATTTCTGAATCCTCTAAGAGGTAACTATATCTATCAAAGTCGGTGTTTCCCTTCTGAACACTTTCGGGCTTGTAAGTAAGTGTAATAGCTGTTTCTGTGAATATTAAACTTGACTGCTAAATATAACCGCTACGTACCAAGAGCATCTTTCTGATTTTTATGAATAATGAACTTAGTAAGACTGGTGAACTCACCTAGCTGTGCCGTGTTTTCCCCATGCAAACAGTGACTATCCCAGTAGCTGTTATCAGTGACATGAACGGCAGCCTAATTACCAAGGGGAAGATGATTAATCCAGCTGCCAGAAACGTGCTGGAGGCAGAGAGCAGAGACGCTGTGTGGAAGTGTTCACCTGCACTGGGTGGTGGAGGACATGTGGTGGCAGCTCCCTGCAGAAGGACATCAGTCCATGGGCCTGGCCATTGTCACACTTGGTGCTGTTTCCTTATCTGAAACCAACTGTGTCACGTTTCCTAACTCACTAAGTTAAGAAGTCTCACTAACACCAATACATTTAACAGCGCAGTCTAGTACTAAAACACATAGGTTTAATTAACTCTCGAAATACTCAGAGGCTGACATTTAAACACAGAGTGCTAAAGCTGGCCAGATACCTTGAAAGCAGCAACTTTTAAAAACAATGCTGACACCCCAGTGGTGTAGAAGAAGCCGTTTCTACACAGGGAACGCAGAAGTGAAACCCTGGGAGATTCCGATGAACATGGTGATCCTCGACTCACTGAGACTGAGACTGAGAGCCTCGACTGAGAATCTTTTAGGCAAGTCAGGTCCCCGGGTGAAATGACCCAGCTGGGCCTTGCAGATGCCAAAGCAACCACGGTAGCGGATGATGTTAAACATTCTTTTCAAATCAACTGATTTGCAATATGTGTATATAGTTGCGTTAAGCTGCAAGGTGGCCTTTCACATGCTTGGCCCAAGGTCTGCTAATCTTACAGGGGATGTGACCAGTTGTTTCTAAATTTTTGTCTCATTTCCTTGTCGGGATAGCTGACTAGCAATACTTTTAAATCCTAAAAGGATCCAATTGGCTCAAGTTTAGTCACAGTTTTGATTTGAATGTTAGATGTATAGTAAATGAGCTGTTATTTGGTGTCAGCCAGCTACGAGGGAGTTGCAGCGAACCCAGATGCACACTCTCTTAAGAAGTGCCACACGAATCTGGAAAGCACAGACAACGTAAACACTGAAGCTTGCACCACATGTCAGTCTCCTCACGCATGTTCGACTGATCAGCAGTTAGGAGAATAAGCTACAGTGTTTACCCAGTTCAAAGATGGCTGCCCAGTTAGAGTTCCGGTCAAGAATCTGTTTGCCGTTACAAGTAACAGAACCCAACGCAACCAACCTTCTCAAATTGCTGAGAAATAGGGGTCACACATTCCCATCCATCTGTATTGTGGAGGTTACATTTCGGACTTTCGTGGAGAGCAGGGATCTTGCATTGACCAACAACTGACACTCCAAACTAAGGCACTGGGTATTTGTAATTTTATTTGTAAAATTACAAGTTTGGTATTTGTAATTTTATTGAAAGTTTTCAGTATACATGTTACTGTCTTAATACTTGGATAAATGTGAGTTGTAAGTGAAGTTTATATGATTTTTAATCAAATACTTACCTGTTACTTCTTTGACAAATAATTTCAAATGTGAAATAATCTCTCTGGAAAGGAGAGAGAGAGACAGACAGAGAGAGAGAGAGAGAGAGAGAGAGGGGGGGAGAGAGAGAGAGAGAGAGAAAGATTAAATCGTATTACTCAGCGAGTGTATCTTCACATTCTCACTGCTCTTCTCCACAGTCAGGGTTACTAGGTGACTTCAGAGTGGGCTTTTGTGCCACTGACTTAATCAAAACAGAAAATATAAGAGCTTCCTCATCCTTCTTCATTCTTAGGGTGGATTTTTTTTTTATTTACAGTTATCATTTTTCTAAAATTTTACTGTGGTACCTTGCACATAAAAGTGTATTTGTATAGGTTACATAAATAAGATTTGGTAAATAGCTTAAATTTCTGATTCAAGAGAGATCTCCACTCTTTTAAAACTTGTCCCTTAGAATCTTACAACTTTCTGAAGCCCCACAGAAGCAGTTAGTGGCCTGTATCTTAACCCAGGGAATATTGCAGAGCTGTATGTGACGGAGAGCGCATGGCTCCTTCCTAACGTCCTGTGTGGCCATTACAATAAAGCACTTGAAGGTTCTCAAAGACGTCCTAGAACAGGAAGTTGTTTGAAGACATTAGCCAGGCAGTGCACGTTGCTTGGTTCTCTGTAGTTCCACAGACCAAACCAAGTATGACAATGGATATGTCCTCCTTTTCTCTCTTAAAAGGGAGAGCCTGTCTTAGATTCGTTTCGTACATTTTAGTACAGAATGGAGCATCAAGGCCTAATGGTTATTCCTAGGAAATTGTAGGATTGTTTGTTTGTTTGTTCTTTGCTTTTGTTTTTGGTTTTTGTTTTCTTTTCTTGTAGAGAACTACGGAAAAGATAGACCCTGATACAGAATCACTTGAGAACTTATACCACAACTACACAATCTGCTTATTGTGCTTTCTGACATTTATTTATGTGTGGGAATATGCCTGGCATTCATCGTATGCATTTCTCCGGTGTTTTCATTGCAAGCCTCCGTTCACTTACAGACGAGAAGGACCACTTTCAGTCCCCGTACTTCACCCCACCTGGCCCAAAGCCATTATTAGATTATGACAGAGTGAAGATTTTATGATTTTTGCATGCCATGTTGCTAAATCATATTTTAGACTCAGCCAAGAAATAGAAATTGAATTGTTTTCTTATAATGGTATGTATCGTTCACTTGACCAAGTACAAAAGGAATTTCAACTATTTGGTCAGATTAGAATGAAGATTTTTTTTTTAGTTCTAATTATAATCTAAATTCCACATTTTAAAGTTGGAGAGCATAAGGTCACAAAAGTCATAAAGAAAGTCTAAAATTGGCTGGGTTCATAGGTTACAGAGGCCAACTCCTAGAAGAATGTATATATATATATACTGTAAGTAGATAATAGTTAAAACATAAATGTTAAACTTTCCTTCAATGCTGAGTGCATCTGTGCTGCATGTTAAAACACCACAACCCCATCCCTTACAAAGACTGTGAAAAGCATTTCTCCAGGTTCTGCAGCCTGAGAAAGCTAAAGCCAGGGTGTGAGTGCGGCCTGTGCAGAGGCCTCTCTCACCAATGGCTTCCTCCTTCAAGGCAGACGGGAGAAGGTAGACTTGACCGAGGCTCCTCTTAGAAGGAACTCCGAGAGTGGAGCCTCGCGGTTCCATGGTTGTTAAGAGGCCTGTTAATTCCAGTCTGAGGATAAAGTTTCAGTGTGAGTTTTGGTGGGTTATTCAGTTGCAGCAAACACAGCCTGTGTTAGCTGGGCACAGTGGCACATGTCTGAAATCTTAGCATGAGAATGTGGAAGCAGGAAGACCAGGAGTTCAAGGTCAGCTTTAGCTACTTAATGAGTTTGAGACCAGCCTGGGCTACACAAGACTGCAGCTAAACAAAACAAAACAAAAGTAAAAACAGAACAAGCAAACAAACAAAAACCACCAGGCTGAAGAGATGGCACGGCAGTTAAGAGCATCAGCTGGGATCAGTTCCCAGCACCCATAAGGCTGCTCACAATGATCTGTAACTTAGTCCCAGTAAATGCAATGCCCCCTTCTGGCCTCCACTGGTACTGCTTGTACAAAGTGCACAGCCATACTAGCAGACAAAACACTCACACACATAAAGTGAACACAACTCCCTACACACACACACACACACACACACACACACACACACCCGCCACTGAGAGGCAAAGGTTGTGAGTGATGTGATATTTACTGATAGTCCCTCAGCAATCATACGATGCACTCTTACTTAAAAGGATAGCATCAACATCATTTATGAGATATAATCCACCACTGATAAAATTGCCCGCAAATGCTACTTCCCAGTCATTTTCATTTGATAGAAGCAGTATTGACAGTGTTTAGTTCCATACTTGCAAGGGACTGAGCAATTACTGCTCATTGGTGTAGTATAATAGACTATAAATAGGTGTTATATTGTAACACCTTTTTATAATAGGTGTTAATATAACACCCTTTCATTCCTCCCTTTTCTTCATGCATGCTTCAATCCTGAAGCAATCACTGGTGTTCTGATAGCTCATACTCCTGATCTTCTGCATCTGGTCCTTTGTATCTCTGCTTTAGGATCATTAGCTGTAGTGCACCTAAGTGTGTCTTAACAACAGCGACCAAGCAGTTCAGAATGTAGGGGCCAAAAGTCAACTATAGCTGGAGAACAATTAGGAGACCTAACAGGGTTAATAACCCCAAATGGTCTATATGAGAGCAACCCTCCTCAGCTAAGGCAACACATAGCCCTCCTGTCCTGCAGGACTGCTTCTGGTAATGAAGTCAGTGATTCTTGAAGGTGACAGATGGAAGTTTCTATTCTCTCTACATCTAAATCAATGGCTGCCCGGCCACCTCTAACCCTAACAGAAGGGAGACAGTGAGCGCCATAACAGGCTGGGTGAAGGGGCACATAGGATGGGGGAAGGAACCAGAATCTAAGGGTGCCACCAGGCAGTCATGAGCAAGGTCAAGTGATCTTGAGCTTAAGTAGATCGTCAGTCTTCTGTACTGTCCAGCGGGGTCTCTGGAGAGCGGGGAGTCTTCAGGTTCACAGCATGAGCTTTGGCCCAAACTGTCTGCCTTAAATGCTCCAGGGCTGCCAGAGACTCCTCACTGCTTCCACACTGGTGACTGGATCTATGTAAGGAGGTTTCAGGGACAGCAGCTGGAACCGTGATGGACACGATCCTTCCTGGCACTGCTAGCCACTCCCACAGGCCTCTCCACTAGCCACTCCCACAGGTGGATGGTGTTGTGGCCTGGGTGTGTGCTTCCCATGTGGAACCTGTAGGCTCCCGGCTCTCCAGAGACCCCCTTATCTCTCACTCCTGTACTCATCTTTTCACGGGGGCTCTGTGAGGTAACACACCCATTCGCAAACACTGGAATTAAGAACATGGCTCCACCCCTGCTCACTTCCTCTTCTATTGTAGTTTCCTAGTTACCCCTGAAGGGATTGGCACTTTGACACCTTGTATCTCTTTGACAGGAAGGTCTGTCCTTGTTTCTACTCTGAACTGCGTCCTTGTTCACTCCTATACATTTTAAAGGTCATTTATACATTTAAATATTTGTACAAAGAGAGTTCACCATATCCAAGGACTGTCCTGATGAAGATACCTCAGTCATCCGAGCACATTGCTAGGAGACAAATAGGTATAGACTATGGAGTCATTGCACTACTGACTGACAAATGCCGAGGTTGGCATGGCCTAGTGCCATTTGTCACAGACACAGAAGACCCTCAACCTTAGGGACTCAGAAAGGACTGCCTGATAGTCATTTTAACTCAGCCCAGGAACAGGAAGCATCAGCTGGCGGGGAGGAGAAGCAGAATGTTCCAGACAGATAGGATGTCCCCATATGTTCTGTATTTAAATACCTAGTCCCTGGCTGGCAGTTCTGTCTGTAAGACATATCATTATGTTCACAAACAAATCTTTGATGAGCAGAGGATGAACTTCACAGACTGAGGTCTGAAGATGGATTTAGGGAAAGTGTCAGCTTCTTGAAACAACAGACAAACTTGCTGGTTTCTGTGTGTGTTTGCTGAGATGAGAAGAGAGGCAGAATAGATAGCTTTATGAAATCTTCACAGGGTGTCTTAGTCAGGGTTTCTATTCCTGCACAAACATCATGACCAAGAAGAAAGTTGGGGAGGAAAGGGTTTATTGAGCTTACACTTCCACGTTGCAGTTCATCACTAAAGGAAGTCAGGACTGTAACTCAAGCAGGTCAGGAAGCAGGAGCTGATGCAGAGGCCATGGAGGGATGTTTCTTACTAGCTTGCTTTCCCTGGCTTGCTCAGCCTGCTCTCTTATAGAACCCAAGACTACCAGCCCAAAGGTGGAACCACCCACAAGGGGCCCTCACCACTTGATCACTAATTGAGAAAATGCTCCACAGCTGGATCTCATGGAGGCACTTCCCCAACTGAAGCTCCTTTCTCCGTGAAAACTCCAGCCTGTGTCAAGTTGACACACAAAACTAGCCAGTACACAGGGTATCATAATACAAGAGTATATTTGGCCCTAGAGGCAAAGAGTTGAAGGCAGACTTGCAGAGCAGAAATCTCAGGTCCACCAAAAAGAGTCCTTCTAAAACTGAAGAATTTCTCATTTAAGAAAATTGTCTCATTCCTTCCCCCGGAGTGAGTCCGCTTTTCCCGCTCTGCCCAGACCCACTGATGTTCTGTTCCTGGCTGCAGCCCACCCCAGAGATGCTTCCTCATGGAGCTGTCCTCACAGACAACCCATAATAGGTGTGCACCCTGAAGATAAAAATAGACAGGTCCTGGTGACTTGAATATTAGACAATATCTGAAAGAAACCTCCTTTCCATCGGTGGAATGGAGAGAATACACATTGCAGGCTCAGACTTACCCTGCTGAGCAAGTGGTATAAAATCCTCCAAAAGAAACCCATCCACCTGCTGACCTATCTCAAAGGAAAATGCTAAGATCAGAGCATGTCTCCTTCCTTATGAAACTCCACCTCCAACACCCCTGCCCCCCCACATGCCTAAAGACAACATCATGTCCCCACACACACATGCCTAAAGACAGCATCATGCCCCCCACACATGCCTAAAGACAACATCATGCCCCCCCACACATGCCTAAAGACAGCATCATGCCCCACACACATGCCTAAAGACAACATCATGCCCCCCCCACATGCCTAAAGACAACATCATGTCCCCCCACACACACATTTCTATCAGCCAAGATGAAAATCTCTTAAACAAATGAGACTTCCCTTTTACATTTTTAAAAATGATGTGTGTGTGTGTGTGTGTGTGTGTGTGTGTGTGTGTGTGTCTATGTGTAGATCAGAATAATGATGTGTCAGTCCCGTGGAGCTGGAGTAACGGGTCGCTGTGAGTAGTTATGTGTATGCAAGGAACTGAATTCAGCGCCTGTGCAAGAGCAGGAAGTGCTCTTAACCACTTAGCCATCTCTTTCAGGCAGTGAACATTTTATATAATGCATTTCCCAGGATTTACACATGCACTCTTCATCTTTTGTTTAGATATGTGATCTTGTGTAACTCAAGTCCTTAAGGGGGCTATATCTTCATCTAAAATGTAGAGTTGGACAGAGACTTTGTAAGTTCCTTCCATTTCCAGTGGATGCCATACTGGGGGGAGGAGAGGAGTCGGGAAGGCAGTAAGGGAAATACCTATCATGATAACATTACTTATTCAGTTTGCCAATTTCTTCTGGAGAATTTCAGGGTTCCTTCCCTAAAGCATCCCCCATTCGATTTAATGCAAAAGATTAAAGTTTCTAGCATAGGTAAGCAGGGAAAGCCAACAGACTGGTTCTGTTAAGGCCAGATATATTTGGGTCACAAGGTTTGAGCCACAGCTCTTGAACTGTCATTATACAAGCAGTTACAGATAATATGTAAGTGAATGTGTGGGATTCTAACCTGATGACATTCTATTTACTAAAATAAATAAATAAATAATTTTTTTTAAAAAAGGTGGCCAGCGGGATTTGGTACAACCTTTGTGTCATTTACTGACCCCCTGAAACTGAGCCCCAAAGTCTCCAACCCAAGACGGAAATGTCTCTGGTTTCCAAACTTCATCTGAAGTAATTCCCTGACAGATCCCTCTGCAGCGATTGTCCTTGTGTCAAACAAGGGCCATTCAATCACTTCTGCTGCCCACAGCCGCCTCACCATGCATACCCCCGAATAAATGATCTGAAGGATCTGGTTTAACAGCTTAGAGGGAATCCGAAAGAAACAGCTCAGGCAGCGTGTTTCTCGGGGCAGAGTTATAAATAAATGGCTTTATCAGCAGACAGTGCGGAAGACGAATAGCCTGGGGGCATAGTGGAGCAGTCCGTGCATTGCGAGAAGAAAGACTGATTGAGTAGCAGACCAGTTTGTGAGACCTACTGTACAGGCCTTCCCAGCTGGGCACTGTGTCTCGAATTCATTTTGCAAATTCCAGATACCTACCTATCTCTAGAAGCCAAGAAAAAGGAAGGGCAGTCAAACAACCCAAAATACTCCAGGGGTCTCTAGCAACTCTAGGGGCTTTGTGTTGTGAGGGGAAAATCATTAAATATCGTCCTTGTAAATTAGAAACACAGAGAGCCATTTCAATCAGATGTCTAGAGCAGCACATGTTTTGTTTTTTTTTTTTTTTTTTTTTAGCTATTCTTTAACTAACAAGAGGACAATACTTATTTTCAAACTTTGAGTCCTTTATGAAAGCTGCAGTGCGTCTGTACAGCACAGACTGTTTTAACAAGGATTAATGCAAGGAGCCTCACCAAATCAAATAGCTCTGAGGAGCTGCAGGTTCTTTTCTTCGTTGTCTTCTGACATGTCTGATACACCAGCTTCCTACCTCGGGCTGAAGGCAGTTCTCCATGACAGAAAGAATCATTATTGCACATTAGAACAAAAGAACTAACCACATCATTCTTATTGTGTAGCATCTGTAAGAAAGATTACTCACATGTTTGCCACAATATACGGAGATTCATTGCTGAAGTCAGATCTACCCGACAAGCTTTGCCTCTTCTGTTGATCCTAAGATTTTCTTCGCACACACTGTTCCATTAAATATGTATTCTGCATTGAGGCCTCAACGTATGCGAAGAGCTCTAGGCGCCTGAGGAAAGCTGAGAGTGAAAGGGCGCTCTTCCCTGGGCAAGAGTACACCCATCTGCTGTCCAGCGACACACAGCCACCCTGAAAACATACATACAAGTAGAATTATACAGAATTAACAGATTATATCTAGGAATATATATGTATAATCAAATACATATGTGCACGCAATAACAACTGCTGAAAAAAGAGGTCATGAATCTGAAATAGAGTGGGGAGGTCTGTATGAGAGAGTGTGGTGGGAGAAAAGGAAAAGGGGAAATATAATTAAGTTACATTAGCAAAGAACTTACAGTAGAAAATTATATACATACATATGTGTGTGTGTGTGTGTGTGTGTGTGTGTGTGTGTGTGTGTGTTCTAAAGCTGGATGGGGGTGCACACCTATAATCTCAACACACACATATACCTCAGGTATGAAAACTTATGACTACATACTAAATGTAAATGAAGACAGTGCGTTAGCATCAAACATTATAGCATTAGAACTTAAAACAGAAAAAGAAAACATAAAAATGGAAGGTACTTCAATTATTTTAATCAGGTGTGTGTTTGTAACTTGTTACCAAATCAGTCTTTGACTCCAAGTCTCTAGAACCTTGGGTTTCCCATGCCGATCACACTACCACAATGGAAATGTCATCAGTCGTTCACAGCCATGATACACATACAGTATCAGGGAAGGTAAGGCTGTGCCATGGCTTCTGCTTGCCCTCCAGGAGAAAGATGTATTGGGTGGGGGAGAACCAGCTGATGTCTGTGGCGTTGAGTTCTCCATGGCTGTAAGGCTGGATGTAGAAACCAGAGCCAATGCACTGGAGCATATTTTTCTTTCAAAATATTTTATGTACTGCAGTTTGCACAACATCTTGGCAATGAAGGCATGTCTGTGAAGGAGGTGCCTTGTGTTTCACAGCTAACATAAGGGCAAAAAATATGGCAGCAGCTAAATGTGATTTCAGTCACGAACTGAGAGCGTCTGTAAGAGTACCATGATAAGGTCTATGAGCTACAAGGTCAAAGGTAAAAAGATCTACAAAATTCCAAGAGAATCTGTTTCTCTCTCTTCTTCCACACCAGGGCGTGTCCCTTCGCTCCAGCACCAGTTTCAAATTTGGACAACACTTGAGACTTTAGGGAAAAGGGTCCTAGAATATTTTTGGTATTGTCTAGGAATGAACCTAAGTTTAGAACAGTCCATCTGTTTGATTAGAGAGAAAAAGAGCTACGCTTTCTTGGCATACATACCCTTTCTGAATCTCAGAGATGGGCATTGTTCCAGATTTCTCTGGAAATCATTCCGAAGCTCACCAGTTCTGCCAACACTAAACATGCTGTCCATCTCTTTTCTTGTAGTTTTTTTAAATTATATTTTATTTCTTCTTTGGAAGTCGCATGTATTACTGCAATGTAGTTTGCTCCTGTCTAGCCTTTGCTGCCTTCCGACTTTCCCTCGTGCCTCCCAGTCCTTCCCAACTTCATGTTCTCTTTTTTTGTGTTGTTAGTAACCCTGAGTCCAATTGGTACTGTGGATATGTTCATGGGTAAGGGACTATGGGCTAGGCAAGGACTCCAACCAGTGCAGCTTGTAAACTCATGTGTTAGCGGAGGGCGTTTATCTGTGTGTCCCCTTGCAGTTCCAAACGAACGCTGCATGTCTGACCAAGCTTTCAGACAACAGCTTTCAGTGACCTGCACAGCTAACTTATCTGCTTCAAATGGGAAAAGGTAAAAATAAACATGCACACTTGAAATAGCATTAGCAGCTATGAGTGGTCACCGTTAAAGCCCTTCTGTGGAGCCAGCCATTTGATTGTCACAGGGCGTCGGTGACGTCAGCACCTCAGTAAAATCGTCATTTTCCCTGTTCCCATTTTACAGATGAGGAAATGGAATTGACTCCTTCTGGACACCCCCCCCCCCACCCATCTAATAATTGCTAGAACCAGAGCATGGAGGGGCAGGCCACACCCCAGAGCTCCCGCTTTTGTCCACTATAGTCATGCAAAGAGATTTTTAAAAAGTCCTTTGGAGTTTTTTTTTTTCTACCTGTTTGTCAATCATTTCCTCTAAACATGATTTTTTTTTCTCAAAGTCTTGTACAAAACTTCAGGTTGTTTCTTAGAAAAGATTGTTCAGGTTAAAATAGAACAGAGATTCTAGTGTGTTCTCTCAGCTTGACTCTGACATTTCCCGTGTCCCTCCCTCCCCACCCTGCCTCTTCCCTCCCACTACACACTCTTCTTCCTTCTCCCTTATCTGAGAAGTCCCAAGGGTTCTGCCCTCAGTCCTCCCCACCCTTCCACCCCTGTGTTTCCCACTCTGCTGTCCTTCCAAGACACTCTACGGGTTTTCCTCTATTCCACTCACTAGCAAGCACTTGTCTTCAGATCCACATTCCTAGTGGCTTGTAAGACACATGGAGACAGGTAACTTCCAGGGACAATGTGGAATTTCATTTGAAAGAAGGTCACAAGAAGATGACTGTATTGGGAGACAGTTCACAAAATTCCATCTTCAGAGTTTACTGTCTCAGCTTAGAGCAGTGAGGGACCGAAATGAGAGAGGGTGCATTCTTCAGTCAGGCTGACCTGACTCCAAAGCCTCCTCCACTTCACACCTCCAGCTCCAAGGTCTCCCTCAGCTCAGAGAGCTCATCTGTAAAATCAAAATAAAAATACTAGTTCTTGTTCGTTTGGGTGGGAGGATTGGATGAACGGTGTAAAGCATTGAATGTTGGGTCTGGCCTGTGTGCTAAGTCTTGGTGTTTGGCTGTCCTTCTAATTATTCTAGATCCTTTTGCTGTTTGATATGTTATTAAGATACAGTTTCCAAGCTGGGCAGTGGTGGCACAAGATGGTAATCCCAGCACTCTGGGAGGCAGAGGCAGGCCTATTTCTGAGTTCGAGGCCAGCCTGGTTGGTCTACAGAGTGAGTTCCAGGACAGCCGGGGCTATACAGAGAAACCCTGTCTTGAAAAGACCACTCTCCTCCAATCAGGGTAGCAATTCCCAAATGTCCAATATTATTTGATATAAGACATTATTTTCTTCATCATTGCCAGTGAGTGGGGTGTACCCTTGGCATAAACTGCTGTGAAATGAATGAGTCTTTAAGTAAGAGGACAAATGGCCTGCCTCCTGTTCAGAATGGCTATTCAACTCTAACCACATGGTTGGAAACTCCATTTTCATTGTAGGGTCAGAGATAACTAATGCACAGACAAAGAAATGGCTGTCACTTGGTGATGCCTTTGCTTCAGACAAGTTGAGGGTGTCACTGAGTGTTTTCGCTGAGGTTCCATTCCAGCCTCTGGAATGGGGAGGCTACTAAGAGGCAGAGGGGAGCTCACCCGAGGCCACCGTTCACCTTCCTCCTCTGCTTGCTGTGTTACACAGCAATGGCGTTTCAAAAGCATTCTCCAGATGTCCAACCCATTAACCAAACTTGATGAAAATGTGTGGAATCTAAGCTTATCATCTTTGCACTCCCCGTGTCTTATTTAATTCACAGTAGCTTCCCCTCCTCCTCTCTCTTCTACAGGATCAACACACTGTGGTAGGCCAGAGCACAGGCTCCAGTCCAAGTCCTAACTCCTGCTCAAATCCAAACACTGGAAGTGGTTACATGAACCCCCAGCAGTCCCTGTTGAATCAGCAGATGATGGGGAAGAAACAGACCCTGCAGAGACCAAGCATGGAACAGAAGCAGCAACTTCTCCTCCGTCAGCAGATGCTGGCTGACGCGGTAAAGCTTTCTCTGAACTTCTATGGTGGACACTAGTTGGCCTTGGAGCGATAACGTGTCCCTTGTCCTTCTGTTTCTTACCAGGATCTAGGCCTGTGACAGTAAGGAGGATGTAGTGGATACAACAGAAACTAAACTGTATAGATTTAAAATGCAGGGAGCAGGGGAAAGCCTGATTGACCAGCTGCTAGGCATATGGAATACACAGCCCTCCATGGCTAACCCTGCCCAATTCAGGAATGCCTGTGGCCAGCAGGGCGTTTGAAGGGAGCAAAGGACTGCTCAGTTGTTCCCAGCCTCAAGGGGTGGAAATAGTGATCTGTCCTTTAATCCTCACCCCACCACTGACTCCAATCCGATTTTTAGAGGTAAATGAGTTTTAAAGGAAAGTTTTAAAGGCCAGCATGGAGTTTCACCACCAAGATTTGGCTTCCCCAAAAAAGCAAAGCCATTTCAGACCAGGGGAGGGGGGATGTTTTTAAAAAGAACAATTTAAATGAATTTCCATTTCACCATCTTTGCCTGACCTCTTAAGAACCACAAGGCTGTTTTCCCCAAACACCACCAGAGCTTTAGCCTTGGTTGACTATGGATGTATGCATTGCTCCTATGGATGCATGCGTTGCTCCTATGGATGTATGCATTGTTCCTATTGCTCCTATGGATGCATGCATTACTCCTGTGGATGCATGCATTGCTCCTATGGATGCATGCATTGCTCCTATGGATGCATGCATCACTCCTATGGATGCATGCATTACTCCTATGGATGTATGCATTGTTCCTATGGATGCATGCATCGCTCCTATGGATGCATGCATTGCTCCTATGGATGCATGCATCACTCCTATGGATGCATGCATTACTCCTATGGATGTATGCATTGTTCCTATGGATGCATGCATCGCTCCTATGGATGCATGCATTACTCCTATGGATGTATGCATTGCTCCTATGGATGCATGCATTGCTCCTATGGATGTATGCATTGCTCCTATGGATGCATGCATTGCTCCTATAGATGCATGCACTGCTCTGTGTCCTCAGACAGCAGCATCCACATCAAGCCACACTCCACTTCCTAAGACTGCAGCACCCTGTCCTGTAAGCTCGTCCTGTCCAGTGAAATCTAAAGGGACAGAGCCAGACTGTTCAGGGTAAATAAACCTACATTAGAAGAGAGAGTGAGGTCAGGCGGTGCAGCTCAATGATAGACTATTTGCCTAGTCTGCCTGAGGTCCTGGGTTTGACTCCCAACAGCGCTAGATGAAGAAGAAATAAGTCATTGTCTATTCAAGGAACTTTTTAGACACAGTCCAAAATATCAAGTGTTATAAGCGCCATGAATATTCAGTGAATACTGAAAGATCTTGATGATACAAGCTACAAACAAAAGAACCCCTTGCCCACTTGTCGCCCTAATGGATCACAGAACCGACAGGGAAATCACACACACACACACACATACACACACACACACACACACACACACACACACACACACAGGCTATTGTAATACATATGCTTAACTGTTGTTCTGTAGGGATTGCTAGAAATGACTGCAGAGAAATTACCTCCAAAAATCAGAAGGTTCAGAGGGAGTTGGAGGAATAGAAGGTGGGAAGGGGGGTTGTCATCCCAACCCAAAGATGTAGCACACTCAAGACACAGGTACACAAAGGACACAAAGGACACACACACTGTCAAGGCATAGAGTGTGCTCAGGAATAGAGACAGAGACGGGCAGGACATGGAGAAGAAGGAGCTTGCTAAATTACACTGTCTTAAAAGCAACTGCTTTTTAAAAAAGAAACACTGTGTTCAGATTTGTATCCAACTTAAGACAGAGGCTGGTAGGAGAGAATGCCCAGCTCCAGTTTGAAAATATGGCAAATCATCTCCCAAAATGAAGTAAAATTTGACTTTGACCTGGAAAGACTACATCATTCTGATAGAAATGGTGGAAGCCACAGTTTTAAGCAGAGGGCAGGCCAGAGACCAAAGGAGGCAGCCCTGTTTTCTCCTTACTGGTTAGTTGCAGGTCAAACTAGTAATAGTAGTAGTGCAGGAGTCTTTAAAGGAATTGCATGGGGGAGTGAACTCTTAAGCTACAGGGTCTGAAATCTTTGTTCAAACCTGTTCCTCCCTCCTCCTTGTCCTTTATCTTTATTACCTGAATAGCCTAGAAACAAGGGTGAAGAGGAAAGTGCCCTTTCCAACTGACTTACTAGCAAGACTTTTATCATTCCCATCCACACTGCAGATTTGATCAGTTTTACAAGATGGAGTTTCCGGGGTTTTCTGCTTCCTTTCCGAGACCCTGATTAAAAGTGACAGACACATTCTTGAGGAGCTGGCAGTGGTGTTGGCCTGCCTCCCACTGGCGTCCCTGCTGAGTCTCCCAGGACAGGTGCAGAGGGCAGTGGTGGATGAAAGAGAGCGGAGCTGCACTTTCTGTGGTCCTTACAAAGCATCCCACTCCTCTTTGTCCGTCGGCCATTGAGGGTGCCTGTGCTTCTTAGCATATCCAGGAAGAAGCAGCCTTTGATGCCCTTTACATTAGCATAGGCTTTGTAGTCATCCAAGGCCTTGGCGAGGCCAGGCAGCCTCTGAAATAGAGGCGTTTTCTCATAAAAGTTCCTTAGTTTCAGTCCCACCAGTGAAACACACACATACACACACATACACACACACACACAAAAGTGAGAGCAGTCACAGTTACTCCAGTGACCATCATCAGGAGCACGCATTATAAACCTACTGTGTGCCAGGCGCCATGCTGAGGCTTTACGGAACAAAAGGACTCATCCTTACACAAGGATTCGGGAAGATCCTAGAGCCTCTCCCAAACCTTAGGTTTTTATGGCTAGGGACAAGCTGGACACCACTAACACAAGAGACGCTGGGCCATGATGAAAAGTTCTTTTCATTTAACACAGAGGTGATTTCAGTAGTAGGTGTGAGTTTAGACTGGAGCCTCACTGTAGCTTCTTCTATTCAGTGTTGGTATCCAAACCTCTCTGGCCTTGTCGCATGTCAAGTCTATGCTGTATCTATCTATAGATCTTAAAACATAGAGTTTTAAGAAGGTTTCCAGAGATGTATATGCTAAGGCTTGGAGCAAATTAGCTCATCAGTTGGAGAGAGAAAAGGCCAATGGTTTAAGATACATTAAGTCAATCTGGATTTGAAATCTAGTGTGTGATTAGGAATCAAGGAACTAATTCTCTCTCTCTCTCTCTCTCTCTCTCTCTCTCTCTCTCTCTCTCTCTCTTTCTCTCTCTCAAACACACACACACACACACACACTTGTACATGCACACACAACTGCTTCTTGGAAAAGGGATTTCATAAGATCCCATTCTTGGCTTAAATACCAAAACCGTCACTTTACACGTGTATTTCCAGCAGGGTTGCTTGTTCATAGCCACACTGGTTGGTGGAGGACCACAGTTCTTCCTTAAACAGTTAGGGTTTAGACAAAACCACTCCACGCTGACCGCTTTTCCCCTTCATTTGTAAACCCATGTTTAAAAGAAATGTAATTCACATGTTTCTGATTCATTTACACTTAGCTCATCGAAATTATGTTTTATATGAATTACTTGGTGTTCAAAAACACTCTATGAGTCTTTCAAGTTTCCTTTTTTTTTTTTTTAGAAACAAGAGATGAATTTGGTTTGTTGTTATTTTAAGGCCCTTCCCTGCCCCTTCAGAGCATACACATCCTACTCAGAAATTCAGAGCTGAGTGGAAGTTGTGAGTTGGGGGTGGGGAGCGCTGAGCACAAATGCCACATTGGCTCTGGCTAATGGCCTCATCGGTCTGTTACAGTTTTCTCTGTGTTTATTGACTTTCCTATAATTACAGTCTTCTGTCTCTACCTATGCCAGTTATTCTTATCTTTAGAAGTAGATATTGCTTTATAGTGTGTTCAGAATTGCACTAAAGCAATTCCAGAAAGTTCCCAAATGCACACTAAGAAAGAGAAGGAGTAGGCATCCTTGCCCTAGGCTTATAGTAAGCACACAGCTGAGGCATCGTGTTTCCTATATAACATAAAGCCTCAATGCGTGCCAACCTCAGACGGGGTTATTCTGATATCATGATAAACTAAGACCAAATAGGCTACTTCATAATATTTTCTAAAAACAAACAAGGTAAATATGTGACCCCCGCCAAAATGCTAAATGATATCCTCTCCTGCTAATGGACAATAGCCATGTCCCTCATCAATTTGGGAAAATAATCCGGGTGTTCTCTGTTTTACCTGGCTGGCCAACTATTTTCCATAGTCAATAGACAAGAAAGCTCATCAGACATACTACAACACAAAATAAACCCACAGACATGTAGTTATCACTGAAATCTAATTAACAAATGAAGGAAATGAGCATGCTCAATAGACACAAAGCAGGTGCGGAAGTGCGTGGGGAGCAGAAAGGTCAGATCCATACAGGAAGTGACTCAAACTGAAAGTCCTGCCTCTGGATTTACACGACCACCTAAGGCAGAACCGGAAACCCTCTGCCCTAGTCCTCACTATGGAGCCTACGCTTGCTTCAAGCCTGTGATCTTCCTGCCACCAGTCCAGAGCAATGGGATGTCAGGTGTACTTCACCCTGCGTAGACAAAATTATTCTTATGCTTGCACCCTTTGAACTTTATGCAGATTTTTTTAGGTGAAAAAAGTGTTCACTCAATTCAATATGTTTTCATTTGTGTTTTCAAGGAGAAACACTCCCCTCAGGATCAGATGAACCGACATCTGACAAGGCCACCCCCAGACTACAAAGACCAAAGGAGAAATGCGGGCACCCTACAGCCAGCTGCTCAATATTCTGGTAAGAGTTCTTTGACACAAATACACACCGTAGTTGTGAAAAAGAAAAACGATTCTATTCCCACTACTTCCTTTCTCCATCTTGGAGACTATACCTGCCCTAACCCTTTCTCTAGCGCCCACCTAGTTTTCATCCAAACATTTAGAATGCAGTGTTATGGCTCACACCTCACAGCACCTCACACACTCACAGCACTCCCGAGGCAGGAGGAGCACCGTGAGTTCAAGTCCAGCCTGAGCTACATAGTAAGTTCCATGCTAGCCCAATAGTGTGAGATTCTTTCTTTGTCCCATCAACTTCAACCCCACCCCCAAATTCAGCCCTTTCCTGAGTTCCCCGTGTCCTTGCTCTGGGCTTACGTGTTCACTACTTGTGAGAACCTTAAAAATTTGACTATTTTCTAACTGCCTTGTTCATCCAATGTTGACTTTGACCCAGGGAGTACAAAGCTAAGTAGAAAGATCTCTCTTTTAGAACATCCGCTGGCAATTTTCACGAGGTCTTTCCTCATTCTTCCTTTGAGCCCGCCTCCCCAAGTATTCTCCTCCAAAGACAATACACCCTGCCAACAAGGAACTGCTAAAACACAGATCATGTTTTTAAAAAGGTTCTCTTAACCAAAGGTGAATTCTATTTAAGTCACAAAACCAAATTTTTTAATCACTCTCTCTCAGAATGAAAGGGGTGGGAAGGAGCGGTGGTGGCGGTAAATCTCTCTCAATCTCCAGGACAGGAGCCAAGGGTCTCCACTTGGTGTCAGAGTTCAGGCTTCTTTTGTCTTTCTGCTACCTTAGCATGTGGCTCCCATCCTAAGGGCTGCCCTGTAGCCATCACAGCAGGGAGGGAGAGGAAGGGAGAGCAGGTTAGCAAAACTCCTGGGGGATCCACGCCGCCCCCTCGGAAAGCAGTCTGCTGGGGCCTCTGCCTGCTTTCATCTCCTACCGAAGGTGTTCCTGTGGATTTTCCACCAGCAAGAAAACTTATAGTATGTGTTTTGTCACATAACCGCATTGCTATAACTATCAGGGCACAGGACAAGGACACCCACCCAAGAGCTCCTTCCAGGGAAGGCCTATGCGTCTCCTGAGAGCCATCTTTTGCATATCGATGCTGACCCCAAAGTGAGTAAGAACATTTCTTCCTGAACCTCCGAGATAAAGCAGGCAGCACCAGAGCAGGATGACTCCCTTCATATTGCTTTAAATCTTAACATTAGTCTAGAAACAATTCTTTCCCAGCTATTATATCAAGGTAAAGAACAAAAGGGATCTTATATCACTACTTATATCTACCACACATTAGGGCCATCTAAGTCTTAACTGCTGTTCTGTGTGCTTTATGGAAATTCTCTCTGCTCTGGTTCTTTTCAAATGCTCTTTTCCAGGCCGGTGAGATTGTTCAGTGGGTAAAGGAACTTGCTGCCAAGCCTGATGACCTAAGGTCCACCTCAGGGACACTGCAAAGAGAGAACCACCTCCCACAACTAGTCTTCTGACTTTCATATGCATGTGGCCGCATCCCCATGCCCAACACACATACACAAACACACACAAAAGTAACCAAATGTAAGATGCAAAACAAACAAACACAAAAACCCCTGCCTTCTTCGTCTGTGTAGGGTGTACTGTTTCTAACAAGACAGCTGAGTATGGTTTTGCTGTGGAGGGGATTGAGCCCAGGGTCTTGTGCTTGGCAAGCATTCTCCCATCAAGCAGCATCTCCAGCTTTAAAACTTCTTATTTTTCCCCATATTATTTGCATAGAATAAATTCCTTTGCCACAAAAATCTTCAATTGCAAAGATGACATTGCTTAAATTCATAGTCTCTTCCTTAGAGTTAGTGTGATCATATATTAAAGTACAGCACACCATAGAGGATCTTGGGTAAGGAGGTAGAAGAGACTCCTTCTGCACTGGAAGAACTCGTGGTCTGGTTAGGGTTGCATTTTGCAGTACAGAGCAAAACTACTGCGTTGTCGTGGCCCCTGTCTTTTGAGTTGTACAACATAATGCATCATCTTTAACCAACAGGTGGTTTCTTAAGTGGTCACTTGTGGGCATGATCTTCACTTTACTCTTATTTCATACATGTGTTCGTGTGTGTGTGTGTGTGTGTGTGTGTGTGTGTGTGTGTGTGTGTGTTCTGTTTCCACATCTCCATGAGAATCTTGTTCTTCCTTCGATCTCTTTCATTAAATCATTCAAAATTCAATTGAATTGTCAGCCATTGTACTTGGAGTACAGCTGTAAACCAAACAAGAAAAAGGGTCTTCCCTTGTGGAATTTGTCATCTAAGCTACTTCTTTCCTCTCCATTTTTGCCTCTCAATCTGATTTCCCAGGACTACTTCAAACCTTACTGAGCCAAGGATATTTCAGGGCATTTATTGGTCACTGCATGTTGAATGGAGCCATCCTGTTAATCAGCTTGGGATTGTCCCCCCCACACACACACCAATTAGTTGCTGACAAGCATCAGTTTAACTGGTAACCCTTTTGAGGCTTGCTGGATTCCCTTTTGAGGCTTGCTGGATTACCTCAGTGCTCAGCGGAAGGGTCAAACAGAAAACAGCAGACAAAGAAACAAGGCAGGATGTTAGGAAAAGCGTCACACCAGAGCTTCAGGCTCAGCCTGAAACCTGAGGAGAATATAAGGCTCCGGAGCATAGTGGCCATCTTGGGAGCAGGAAACAGATGAGCAAAGGTGGCTGGTGGAGTATTTCATCACGGTGCAATAGCAACTGCACATTCTCCAGCCAGTTTCCCATATGGAAATAATCAGAGCACAGATTACATCAAAGTCCAGATTCTTGAGCCTTTGTTTGCCCTTTGGATGCAGGGAAGCCACTCACAGCAGCTTCCGAATAAGAGCAATACAGATAAAGAATGAATCATGATTGTCTAGGCCACAAGCTAGGGATATCAGTGTGGTAGCCATGGATAGGATTTATCCCCCATTTCCTCATTGCAACCCTGGGGTGAAGAGTGACCTGGATTCCATGACAGCCAGCTAACCAAAGTTGTAATCTTCGAACTTGGAGCATAATAAAAATAATTCAAAAAGAAAGATTGATTATCACCTCAGTGACTTCAGGAAACAAATAAAATAAAAACCATAAAATAGAACCATTCTATTTCACTGTGCTTTCTGTATGTGTAGACTCTTAACCAAGGAGTGGCCCAGGGCAACTTGTTCTCCCAAATCTTTTCTGTTCTTTTTTGCAGTGTGTTTGATATATGTTATTTGTCTAAATCATCTTGCACACGAAAGTAGTTCTGGAGATGATAAGTTGTTCGAGCTGCAATTAGAGATGCTGTACTGTCATGAATGAATGTGATTCTCTTCTCTGTCATAGGTGGCTCCTCTACAGTGAGTTTAAACTCTAACCAGGCCTTGGCAAGCCCAGTTTCAACACACACCATTCTAACTCCAAACTCCAGCCTCATGTCTACATCTCATGGGGTGAGAATGCCCTTGTTATCCACGGTTCAGAACATCGGGATGTATGGAAACCTGCCTTGTAACCAGCCTGGCACCTACAACATCGCTTCAACAATGAACCAACTGACACAACAGAGAAATACAACTCAACTGATGACAAATCAGAACAACCCTCTGATGTCACGGCCATCTCCCTTAGGGGCAAACAACGGTGACACTGTGGCCACCTTTGGAGCTGGATCTGCTGGCAGTTCGCAGCAATTAAGACCAAATTTGACTCACAGTTTGTCAGGCATGCCAGCCCAGAGGTCATCAACTGTCATGATCACAGCCAACACAACAGCAACAAACTGGGCTTCTCAAGAGGTGACAGGGAAACAACAGGAAGCCCTCAAATCTACAGGAGTCCGCTTCCCAACAAACACATCTGCAACCTATTCCCCAAACCAGTCTTTGCAACCAGGAGTAGGGAGCCAGCCATTTTCCCAGAGGGCAGTGGCACCCCCTAGCCAGTTAACGCCAGCAGTGCAAATGAGACCTATGAACCAAATGAATCAGACATTAAATGGGCAAACCCTGGGTCCACTCCGGGGTTTGAACCTCAGACCTAATCAGCTGACCACCCAGAGTCTGTCTAATATGAACCCATCAGGAACAGGATTGAATCAGTCGAGGACAGGCAACAACCAGCCTCCATCCCTGACTCCCAATGCTTTTCCTTCATCCAACCAAAGTTCCAGGGCTTTTCAAGGACCTGACCATAGCAACGACTTAGCTTTTGACTTCCTCAGCCAACAGAGCGACAGCATGGGCCCTGCCCTAAACAGTGATGCTGATTTCATCGATTCTTTATTGAAGACAGAACCTGGAAATGATGACTGGATGAAAGATATCAACCTTGATGAGATCCTGGGAAGCAATTCCTAGGAAGGAAGGTGGTCCAAGGCTCCCAGCAGGGTTTTCCAAGGATACTGCGACGCCAAACTGCTGAAGTCTGTGGGGAACTACAGACATCAAAACAGAAGGTTGGCAGGAACCACAGTGGTGAACATTTTGGTTCACATGCTTGTTTTAAGAAATTTTGAGCCTGAGTAAAACATTGGGATTGTTTTTTCCCTGCCTGAACTTCGGGATGTGTTATCCAGTTTGTCCAAACACAGCTGTGATGCTGATGTGTAATTAATTGTGTAAAATGGTCTTCCCGAGTTCCTTTGCTCAGTGAAGGCAGTACAATGGAACTCGAGACCTGTTTCAATCCCATATTGTCATGGACAGATGCTTGTTCTAAGCGACAGGCAGCTAACTGTCAGCTATTGACAAACATGCTTTGACTTCTCTGCTGTTATTTGTCTTAAAGCTTGCAGGAGAGATTGAAATGTTGCATTGTTTGGAGTAACCTACAGGTTATCCTAAGAAAGAGGGAACCAGAGAACCTGAAAGCTATCCAGCAGATTAATTAATTTCTTTCCTAGACGCACTCCTAATTTTTGTAATCTTCCCATGTGTTTTGTATTTTGGTGAGATGCTGTCTCTCATGATAACAGAAATGCAGGGCTTACAACCTGACTGGGGCTTCCCTGCCCACTTTTATAGATAACCAAGACTGGTTCTGATCACGGCTGAAATACCAGTGCACACATGCCTGCATCAAACTTCACTTCAAAAAAAAAAAAAAAATTAAGCCTTGCCGTGTAGGAGAAAAACATGGCGGTGGATACCCAGCGGTGCTGCTCACTGTGATTGCTAGCCACTGGTCTGTTTCCAAACAGAATGAAATTGAGCCTCCTAGTTTTTTTGGTAGTCAGAGACTGGTTTGTAAAAAAAAAGAAAGAAAAGAAAGAAAGAATGAATGAAATGGAAGTGTGAATTAGAGTCAGATTAGAGAACATTCTATTTTGGTTGAAGGTAAGAAATAGGGAAAGGCATGAGAGGGCACAAAGCTATTACACAGAGCTCAGAGGAAGCAGTAACTGACAGACAATACCGCTTTTCCTTGGACATAACATGTGGACTTAGGTGGGCAGCTGAGCCCAGTGTGGTCTCTGTCGAGCCCCCCACTCACTATTCCTGATGCAGGGAGCCCTTGCTGTATGGTGCCCTTCTTATCCAGGTTTCCTCCCTCAGGGCTGAGTGCTATAGCAAAACGTGCATGTGCCTGGGTCACTCAGTGCCCACATCTATGTACACTGCAAAGGGGAGCAGGTATACAGGTTTGAGAGGGTTCTAAAAGACCTCTACCACCCTCCTAATCCAGAGACTCAAAGGCTAGCTACTCTCAACCTTTGAGTTAGACATCCACACACTAAAATACCAAGTATGACTGACTTCAAGTCATTTAAGCACCTGATCTTCACAAACCTGTTCAGAAAAGGAGCACATTTTCGAAAGCTCTGCAAAGTCCGCTTCTTGTCTTTATGATGCCTTTGGGCTCTCTCTGTCTTTCCCACTGCACCAATATTACTGGCCCGGAATACTTTCTGTGCTGGTTTGTAAATATTAATAAATTACTTGTTTTGTAAACTTTTGTAAAGAATATTTTGGTAGAAATACTTAAAACATATTCTTTGGATTATATTTATACATATGTGAAATAAATATACTATCGAAAGGTTATATTTTATACAAAAAGTAAATTGTTACCTTTTGTATGCTAATATACAAAGTTTTGTATAATACAATGGTTTATTTTTAGCTCTACATTTAAACTATAGGTGATGGAGTGGAAGCTTTGAAAAACCACCAAGAGGCTTGTTAAGCAAATGTACATCCTGAGACCTCACTCGGAAAGCATTCCAGGTCGCATCCCTCCCTGTTATTGTCATTTCCAGCTCAGATCCTTTATTAAGCCCATAGTTCTCACGTCTCATTTGATGATTCTGCTGTGCACACCGTACCAGTCCCTGTTGCCTGCGTCCTACTGTGTGTCTCCCCATTATACAAAACAGTGTTTCCCCATGAAAAAAGAGAGGAAAAGCAATGTGTGTGTGTGTGTGTGTGTGTGTGTGTGTGTGTATAAACGCTGTGATTGTGTGGCTCCTCCAGATGACTGTACATATCTTCAGGACTTCTCAGTCATAATTCAGCTTGTTTCTCCCAACACAAACAGGACATTCTACAGCAGCTGTCCAGTCGTCCAACTGAAGAGGCAAAAGAAACAAGGCTGGTTTTTCTTCTATCTTAATGTGAATTTCATAATTAATGTCTATTTATTCAGCTATTCATTAAAATACAGGATTCTTTGGGGGGGTTATAACCTATAGTTTTTCTGTTTGTTGGCAGCCTATTACCAAAGATGATGTAATTTTCCTGAAAGCTGAGATAATGACAATTTGATAGACAAACTTAGTAAGAGCCTCAGGATTTACAGTGTCAGAGCTATCGGGCGGGACACAAACTCCCGATTATAGACATGCCGGACTACTTATTACTGACATTGTTTATCACTCTGACATATAACAGAAAAGGTAAGAATCATTTCTCTTTCTTCTATCTTCTTCTTCTTCTTCTTCTTCTTCTTCTTCTTCTTCTTCTTCTTCTTCTTCTTCTTCTTCTTCTTCTTCTTCTTCTTGTCTTCTTCTGCTCCTCCTCCTCCTCTGACTAGAAAGTAATGTAGGCAAATACTTCCTTCTTGGCTCTGTGTTCAGCCCAATGAGTGAAGTCACTGAGTGAAATACTGATGTCACCTGCATTGCTGTCCTGAACCCACGAATGTAAAGATTTCAACTTGTAATACAAGCATTTTGTACTGTGTGTAATTCCATGTGTAAAAAAAAATAGTTTAAAACAATTCAAAAGTGGTTTTCTTCTATGAAGTCACACTGTCAGTCACCAATAACATCATTACAGTTGGGATATCCAATGTTAACAGTACTGGACACATATACACAAACGGTTCTTTTTAAAAGATTTATTTTATACTTTTAAATTATATGTATGTGTGGTATGTAGGTATGGGTGTTAGTGCCTGCCAAAGCCAGAGGGTGTCCTTGAGATGGAGTCGTCACAGGGTGTGATGAGCCAGCTGTTGCAGGAACTGAACCCAGGTCTTCTGGAAACAGTGAATAGCACTCTTAGCTGCTGAGGTATCTGTCCAGGCCCCTGCCAGCTGTATTGTACAGGAAGCTTTAGACAGGAGTAAAATGCAGACTCGGCTCTTTTCAATGTTGGTCTGTTCACTGAGAAAGCTTGTATTTTATATACTTAAGATAATATATGCAGGACCAGGGAGATTGCTAAGTTGGCAAAGAGATGGTGGTAAAAGAATGAGGGCATTTAAGTCTCCAGCATCTGTGTGAAAAAGCTGGGTGTGGTGGTGCACACTACTGCTGGAGGAGCCGATCTAGCGTAACTCCATGCCAGTGAAGGATACTGTCTGAAAAAAGTGACTAGTGTTGCTGATGCTGGCATCTGAGGTCACAGTGTGGCACACACACACACACACACACATATTCATGAGTACTCACCCACATCAACATGCACACACATGCAGGCACACACTCACACTCATATACAGAAATAAAATAATAAAATTTTATATACGTAACATCTACTAAGTGCTGGGAATGCACTGATTACTTTTAAGGCACTGTGGTCATTTGTCTGCCCTGGTATGTGACCATTTGGCCATAGGCCGTGTGAACACAGAGTTTAGTAAATACACCTGACTGTACATGTTTACACAGCCTTCAGCAGAACCAAGACGACTCAGAGAAGGAACGATTCTCTGTTCTCCCACCTTCCTAATTATGCTGGTAGGGTTCCATGTCCTTTCCCCTCTGCCACAAACGGAAGTGTATGGCACTGATGGAACCATGACAAAACTGATATTTTATGTGGCCTTGTCCCAAAGAACCTGGAAGGTTGGATGAAAGACAAGATCAACAGCAATAAGAATGAGTACTATCCACATACATTAGGTAAAGACATGCGCAATTCAGAGCTGACCTCTGAACTCCAGCTTCTAGCCTCAGAAGGGAATCTGAACAGGAGGGAGTGAGAAAGGGGGTGCGGCTGACCTACAGCAGGCTCCTCCTATGGCAGATGCTGAAGGCAGGGCCAGATTTTCATCATGTTACCCACAATGACCACATTATATCTATGTCTCACATTGAGATATGTCTCATCACCTAAGAAAGTTGGGGGCGTGGCTGAGTTTGAAACAGAACATCTGGACTCTAAAACTTGGTGATTTATTTTCATTTCACAAAACTAAAGAGACCACCAAGGGGACTCAGCAGCATTCTTTTTAAGAACCTTTCAGATTGCCAGGCAAGTTCATGCAACACAGCAAACGTCTTCTTTAAGGTTGAATCATAAGCAAAAGTGCATCGAAAGGAGGACAGATCGAGGAAGGGGGCAAAGAGAAAGACTGTGTGGTGCCCACACTGCCAGCCACTACCAAGCATGAGGAGTGTGTAGGAGGAGGTCCTCTATGTCCATGCCCATGAGACATCACAGAATCCCGTAAAGTACACCTCCGTAACAGGGAGGAGAGAAACGTGTCTTTGTGTATTCATCAGATTCTCATCCCTGTGACAAAACACCCAAGGAAGCAGTTTAAGAAGGACAGATCTGTTTCAGACACACTGACAGCTTCCACCTGTAAGGAGGGGCTGTGGGCAGCGCAGATGACTGGGGTCCCCTCCCGGGACGCTCGGGAGAACACCCAGCCTGCTTTCCACTTCCCTCCTACTCCTCCAAGCCCCAGTCTTTAGGATGAGTCTTTGTTTATCCTATCTCTGACATCCTCACCTAGAGGTGAACTTTGCCAGTGCCCTAGGTGCTTCTCAGTCCAATCTACGTGACAATCCACCAACACGTACGGGCAGCAAACTCCACTAGTTAAGTAGTAATGAACATTTGTGAGTTTTCAGTAACTACGTAAGCTATTTCATTTTCTACTGTACTCTGGTCTGCTCTACTCTCTTCTCATCTGTAACCCAGTTAGGTTTTGCACTTACAAGCAGAGGATAACTTTGAATTTCTTGTCTTTCTGCTTCTACCTCAATAATCCTGAGACTACAGGCATGTTCCATTATGAAGAGGTTTTCCAGTTCCAGGGATTGAACCTGGAGCGTTGTGAATGCTAAACAAAGACTCTACCAATTGAGCTACATTCCTAGACTTTCGGAGGTCGGTTTGTTTTAAAAGAAAATCTTTTGAGTATCATTCCGAAGTTCCTCAGTAGACAGTGTATAGGTCTAATCACTGTAGGATCAGTCTGATTCAAAGCACCGATATATGTAACGCCCTGTACTATGGGAATTAAGAAATCACATTGACTTTGAAACTAAATGCTCCCATCCCTGGCCTGCATGAAGTCATGGCGGAGGACTTTTGTTTACAAAAATGGTATTTTAAGTTTCCCTCTTGACAAATTTAAGTACTTTTTAGTAACAAGAAGTGTGTCAATACACAGCTATTGTTTATAGTGGTTACAATTCTTTCATAGAAAAGGAAAAGAAGACAATATATGAACAACTCTACCTGAGCCCAAAGATGCCTCTCACAGGGATCTATCAGTGCAAGAGAGAAAGAGAAGGAAAGAAAACACATCTCAGAAAGCTTAGAGAAAGGGATTGACTGAGAGGCACAAGTGAAATTCCTAGAAGATAGCCCTGGGTTGGGGCCTCACTCATCCAGCAGTTCCACAGTGTCCCTGGCCGTTGGGGTTTTCTCTCACCTCTGACTCCCATGTCTCTGCTACAGCCTCGGCTGCACTCCTGGAGGGCTCCTAGGAGCTCCAGACTCACATCTATCTGTAAGTTAGCACTGACAATCTGGAATCTTCTCTTACAAAGCTACCGTGGTCACCCACGGGCTGAGCATAGCTTGCTTCCTCCCCTGAACTAGGTTGTGTTAACTTTATGCAAACCACACGGGCTGAGAGTCAGAGAAGGGCGACCTCACGAAGGAAGACCAATGTTTTCCTGTCAGAAAAGCAATCTGAACAACCAAACCCATGAACATCACAAATGTTTACTCTCATTTGAGTTGCTCTTTTCTGTTCATAGTTTCCCCCACACTTCCGGTTTTTCAGTCTCACTGATAATCTTGGCAGCTCTACCTCCTACCACAACAGCTTTCAAATCTCGTCCCTTTTGGGCATCCACCTCCTAATTCAGCTCACCTGAGGCAAATGCTTCTGCAGGCCTGAGCTGAACCAGTGACCTGAGCCGGAAAGGCCCCTGAACACAGTGTGGCTGCAGGCATGTGGGTAAGAGAAGAATGAGGAGCTCTTCCTGGAAGATGTGGTTTGAACAACGCGTGCACTGTAGTCTTAGGCACCGAACACTTGCACTCGGTTGTTGGCACTGCCTGGAGGAGGTTTGGGAGGTGTGGCCTTGCCAGAGGAAGAATGTCACTGGAATTTGAGATTTAGAGCCGCCAGCACTGACTCTGCTGCATGCTCATATCAAGATGCGCTCTCAGCTTCCCGTGGGCTTCGCTCCAATGCCCTCTGGAACTACAGGCCCGAATCAACTGTCTGCTGTACGGAGGAGCCTTGATCAGGGTATTCTGTCACAGCCACAGAACAGTAACTAAGACAGATGAGAAGTTAGCATGTGTTCGCCCCATCCTGCTGAACAAGACTAAAATCTGTTTTACCTTTGGGCCTTCAAATATATCCAAGAATGGGGGGTGCTGAGCCTGCCCCGCCCCATTTGCTTTGCCAGTCAGCTTTTCCAGTGGGAATGATTGTCTTCTTATGTGTACTGCCACCTTACTGTAGTCTATTCTTGGGGTGACCAGGGAGCCTGAGTTCTTTCCACTCACACGTACATCTTCTGGCGGAATACCTGTTTCTCTGATTTGGTGCCATACCTTTAATCTTAAGACTTGGCGCCCAAGCTCAAAAAAAAAAAAAAAAAAAAGCCTATTGAGGGAAATAAAATTCCTTCAATGTTTGCGGGAGGTGGGGTGGGGGTGGCGGCAGGGCATGTAGCAGAGAGTTAATATAAGAAGTTGGGAACTCAGAGGACAGACGAAAGCTACAGTGGGAGTGGAAGGTGCTACCCAGACATAGCAAAGGAGGAAGCCATTACAATTCCCAAGGTAGAAGGGAAGAAGGTCAGGATGGGGTTCAGTTGGTAGAGTATTTGCCTAACTACATGGAGCCCCAAGTTTGATCTTCAGCACCTGGAGGTAGAGGCAGGAAGATCGGGCATTTCAAGGGCATCTTTACCTACATATTAAGAGCTAGGCCAGCCTGGGCTACATGAGAAAACTCTCTCTCTCTCTCTCTCTCTCTCTCTCTCTCTCTCTCTCTCCCTCCCTCCCTCCCTCCCTCTGTCCTTCCCCCACTCCCTCTCCCTCTTCTTCCCCCTCTCTTTCTTTCTCCTTCCCTCTCCCTCTCTCCCTCTCCCTCTCTCTCTCTTTCTCTCCCTCCCTTCCTCCCTCCCTCCCTTTCCCTCTCTCTCTCTTTCTCTCCCTCCCTTCCTCCCTCCCTTTCCCTCTCTCTCTCTTTCTCTCCCTCCCTTCCTCCCTCCCTCCCTTTCCCTCTCTCTCTCTTTCTCTCCCTCCCTTCCTCCCTCCCTCCCTCCCTCTGTCCTTCCCCCACTCCCCCTCTTCTTCCCCCTCTTTCTCCCTCTCTCCCTCTCCCTCTCTCCCTGTCTCTCTTCCTCCCTCCCCTCTCCCTCTCCCTCCCTCTCTTTTTCTCTCCCTCCCTCCCTCCCTCCCTCCCTCTGTCCTTCTCCCACTCCCTTTCCCTCTTCTTCCCCCTCTTTCTCCCTCTCTCCCTCTCCCTCTCTCCCTGTCTCTCTTCCTCCCTCCCCTCTACCTCTCCCTCTCTCCCTCTCTCTCTTCCCTCCCCTCCCCCTCCCTTTCTCTCTCTTCCTCTTCCTCTCCCTCTCCTCTCCCTCTTCCCCTCCCCTCCCCCTCTCCTCCCCCCTCTGTCTCCTGGAACTTGCTTTGTAGACCAGGCTGACCTTGATAGCAAAGCAGCAGAGGTCACAACTTCACCTCCATCCATCCTGTCTCCTTCTCCAGGAAACTCATTTCATACACTGAGCCCACTGGAGTATCGTCTGCCTGCTGAGAAAACAAGCCCAGAATGAGGCTGCCTCCATGCAGGCCTGGGCTCGGCAAAAGGACCCTGGAGACAACTGGGTGCAAAACAAACTTTCTCAGTAAAACTCAATCCTGCTATCAAACTCCTTATGTGCTTGTAGGTATAACAGTTGACCTAAATGTATTTATTATAGAATGATCCCAATAAGGAAAACCCGGATGAATGTGCACAACCCCCCTCCACACACACACCATAATGGGTCAGAGAATGGTATTTTATATTTCACTGACTCAAAGAAAACAAAATAAAACAACCAATGTCCTGCATTCTATAGTGCTGGTCATCACCTGCAGTACACGTGAGAGAAAACATCGTGTTACCATATAATATAATGCTATCTCCGCGGAAGGTAGACTAGTAGAATGTGGTCATGTCTTACAATAAACAGCATCTTTGATTTGGTGACCTGCAGCATGTGTCTGACACAAGCATTCTAAGTGCAGTCCTCACTCTCTATGATGGTCAAACTCGACTACCAGGTGACCAGGCATTATCACCTTTAAATCTGTCATGAGGATGTTCAGGAGCCTTTTCCTCCTTGTCATCTTGTGGTAGCAACATGGTTGTTCCAGCTTCTACTCAATGTCCCAACCTAGAAAAGAGAGGAAAAGAAAAGACAATGAAAAGGGGAAAATACTGCTGTCTGTAGAAACCCTTGCCTTTTCATTTGGGCAAGGCAGCCAACCCAGAGACTTGTGTAAATACACCTCTTCAGCCATGGCTGTGTTGTGGGCTTTGGGATCTTTGGGAGAGGCTGAATGGTGAGTGTTTAGAGTTGTAGGTGCTGTAATAAAGGATGAAAGGGGCAGTGGTCGTAAATGACCATAAACCAGAGTGTGAAGACTCAGTGGAGAAGAGAGCCATGAACTCTAGGTACTGATGGTCTGAGAAGACAGGCCGAGCAGCGCATTGGGGACGTGCAGGGCCCTCAACAGACCTCTGCCCTGCTTCCCACTCCCTGGAGACTCCTCTGCTGGGGTGTCTGCATGGCTTAGCATGTTACAAAGCATGAGAACACAGCTGAGGCAAACACTTCTGATTTCTGTCAGTAGCAGTCTGCTGTGAGGAAAGAATTATCATCTTGGGCTTATAATGCTATGAAGGCGATACAGAATGGAAGTACCTTCTAATAGAAGTAATTAAAATCCTAGATTTAAAAATGAAACTTACTGAAAATCTACAGACACAAAGATGGTGTGGTATCACACAAGCAGAGACTTAGGAATAGATGTAAAACCCATGTTTATGGCTAACTGACCTCTGACAGAGCACCAAAATAATTCAAGAGAACCAAAACAGTCTTGGAAAAATAGATTTCTGCAAGACATTCTGGAAGAAATGTCTTTAACATTTAAAATGTCGTGACAAAGGCTGCAAAACTCTTAAAAACACTCAAAATCACTGAATTGTATTTTTTTAAGATAGAGTCTTTCACTGGGACTGTGTCTGCAGTTAGACTAGCTGGTCCATGGTCCCAGGGATCCTCCTGCCTCTGTCTCCACAGTACTGTGGTTGGAGATGTGCTTGCCTTTGAAGAACTTTACCCATGGCACTATCTGGGTTGTGTTCTTTGTGGGGAGAGACATGCCCGGCTGAAAAGTGCCTTTCTTTTTCATTTTTCTTTTTCTTTTTCATTTTTCATTTTTCATTTTTCATTTTTCTTTTTCTTTTATTTATTTATCTATTTATCTATTTATTTATTTATTTTGTACGAGACAGGGTTTCTTTGTGTACTGATTGACCTGAAACTCAGAAATCTGCCTGCCTCTGCCTTCTCAGTGCTGGGATTAAAGATATGCACCACTGGAATTGTGTTCTTTATAGGAATATATTTTATGGTCTGTAATTTATAACTCAATAAGGTTGTTCTAAAAACAACAACAGCAAAGGTGTCTGCAAATACAACTGCTGAAGTAAAGACAAACTAACCCAGAGATGCTGTGAAAGCCAGAGTGTAAAGATAAGCATGTGTGTGTGTGTGTGTGTGTGTGTGTGTGTCTCGGGCTTTCCTGACAGACGGGCCTGGGAGGCCTTGAACTTGCTCCCTGGCCACTGTGACGGTGATACTGTGTAGGATGTACAAGGGAGGACCCATTCCAGATGAGACCTATAACACCAAGATCCCCCATGGAAACCTATCACTGTTACATAAAAACAGAATGGGGCTGCTATTTCACAGGATCCCATTTAAGAACAGTGATAATAAATCCTTGGAATCACAGAAGAGAAACCCCACCTTGAAGTCATATGAATACAAGACATCATTCCCCACTTCATGGGAAGGAAAGAGAGACAGAGAGAGGAAGGGAAAGAGAATGAAGGGGGAGGGGAGGGAGGGAGGAATCTGGAATTGAGAAACAGGGAGAAGAGAGAGAGAGAAAGAGCGAGGGAGGGAGGGAGAGAAAAGGACAGGAGGGAGGGGATGGGAAAGTGATTTGAAGTTTGGGGGGGAAGGTGGAAGTGGATTGTGGAGGAGTTAGGAACATGGCTGAGTGGTAAACATGATAGAATAGATTGCACGTATATATAAAATCACAAAGGATAACAATATATTTAAAATGTATATGTCCAAAAGCAATATCCTGAGTGAGAATAATTGTATGTGAAGCATCCCCTGAAATAGAAATAAGCACTAATCCTCTTAGAAGGCTCAAAACAAAAAAATTCCTACAAAGCTTAAGGAAAACCAGTATCACATCCCTTATCAAAAATCCTAAAGTCCAGGATGCAGACCAGAAACCTGGCACCAGGTCTCCAGAAGGAAACGCCACCAGAGACTGCCCCACCTGGGGCTCCATCCCATATACAGTTACCAAACCCAGACACTATGGTGGATACCAAGTGCTTGCTGACAGGAGCCTGATATAGCTGTCTTCTGAGAGGCCCTGCCAGAGCCTGACAAATACAGAAGTGGATGCTCTCAGCCAACCATTGGACTGAGCACAAGATCCCCAATGGAAGAGTTAGAGAAAGGACTGAAGGAACTGAAGGGATTTACAGCCCCATAGGAAGAACAACAATATCAACAACCAGAGCTGCCAGAGCTCCCAGGAATTAAACCACTAAGCAAAGAGTACACATGGAGGGACTCATGGCTCCAGCCACGTATGTAGCAGAGGATGGCATTGTCAGACATCACTGGGAGGAGAGGCCCCTGATCCTGTGAAGGCTGGATGCCCTAGTGTATGGGGAATGCAGGGCAGGAAAGTGGGAGTGGGTGGATAGGTGGGTGGAAGAACACCCTCATAGAAGCAGGGAGAGGGGAAGGCGATAGGGGGTTTTTGGAGGGGAAACCAGGAAAGGGGATAACTTTTGAAATGTAAATAAAGAAAATGTCTAATAAAAATATTAAAGTGGTAAAAAAAGAAAGAGAAAAGCAAGGAAGGAAGGAAGGAAGGAAGGAAGGAAGGAAGGAAGGAAAGAAGGAAGGAAGGAAGGAAGGAAGGAAGGAAGGAAGGAAGGAAGGAAGGAAGGAAGGAAGGAAGAAAGGAAGAAAGGAAGAAAGGAAGAAAGGAAGGAAGGAAGGAAGGAAACAAACAAGGAAACAAGGAAACAAGGAGAAGGAAACCGAGCTCGGTAAGCATACAGCCCCTGCCTCCACACCGACGCCTAGGCTCCTCCCAGCCCCGAAGCGGGCCGGGCCACACCTGCCTCCCTTCACAACCATGCAGGCTCCTGTAGCTCAACTCAAGTGCAACTCAAGTCAGAGTTGTGGCTGCTTCCACCACCCTTTCTCCAAAGTTCTGCTCCAGAACCTTGATAAGGAGTATATCGCCACCTGCTGGGAAGAGGCACTCAAGCGTCAACAAAGGATTAAGCTGAGGTCCTTTTATGCGGATCAGGGCTCACAGATTGAGGACATAGACTGGTTGCCACATTAGGTAGTGAGGTCTGCATCCTGAAGAGACTTCAGCCCCCAGTAACTGTGAGTTTCAGGTGCTTACAGCTTAGCGTCTTCCTTTGTGGCGGAAGGACTGTCTGCAGCATTTATCTTCCAACCTAAGGAAGCAGCTCCTATGGCCATCAGTACAACCAAGCTATCTAACAGTCACCGTCAAGAGACCAGCCCCAAGCTCTCGGGACAGGTATAAGTTTGGCTCTCTGTAACCCAACCTATACCATGACCTAGGCCCAGCAGGATCAGCACAATGCTAGATTTGGCCCAAGGCCACATTGTTTTGAATGACCTATTGCTGAGGGGGACACATAGCTCAACATAGGTGCACTTAGAGACAGCTAATAAGCCAGCAGGAATAAGGGTCAGGAGAAGCTGCTATGTGATAGCTCAGGTAGAGTGATAGCCTAACATTAGCCTGATAGTTTTGATCCAGTATGAAGAAGGGAAACGAAGAGGAGAAATCACAGAAACAAAACCTGTGGGGAAACTCTGCTAATCAGGGTCGAAGTCTAGCATTGATCGGAAAGCCTTCTGGTGCTCAGCACGTAATGGGGTACGCCCTTCATTAGTGGGGCTTCTCCTTCTCTGACCCTGTCTGGTGACTTCGAAGCCCCCATGTGAGGAATGTCATGTAGCCTCAATTAGATTACAGGATCAATTTCCTTTGTACTGATAAGAACCTGTTCAGCCAACGCCATAGATTCCTGAGATGCTTCCCCATGCTAATAAGGCAAATCAGTACCCTAAGACCCCAGCCAACAGCCCTTTCTCATCCTGCCTCGATGTTGCTGCCCTCAGCCCCCCAATTTTTTGTTTCTTTTTTTCTTTTCTTTTCTTTCTTTTCTTTCTTTCTTTCTTTTTTTTTTTTTTTTTTGATATTTTCTTTATTTATACTTCAAATGTTATCCTCTTTCCTGGCTATCCCATCCCCCCTCCTTGTGCTTCTATGACTGTGTTCACCCACCTACCCACCCATTCACTCCCACCTCCCCACCCTGGCATTCCCCTACAATCAAGCCTTCACAGGCCCAAGGGCTTCTCCTCCCACTGATGTCTGACAAGGCCATTCTCTGTTATATATGTGGCTGGAGCCATGGGTTGCTCCATGTGTATTCTTTGGTTGGTGGTTTAGTTCCTGGGAGCTCTGGGGGGTTTGGTGGGCTGATACTGTTGCTCTTCCTATGGGATTGCAAATTCCCTCAGCTCCTTCAGTCCTTTGGTTGGCCTTGAGCAGCCACCTCTGTACTTGTAAGCATCCACACTTTGGTCTTCCTTCTTCTTGAGCTTCCTGTGCAATGTGAATTGTATCTTGGGTATTCCAAGCTTTTGGGCTAATATCCACTTATCAGTGAGTGCATACCATGTGTGTTCTTTTGTAAGTGGGTTGCCTCACTCAGGATGATACTTTCTACTTCCATCCATTTGCCTAAGAATTTCATGAAATCATTGTTTTTAATACCTGAGTAGCACTCCATTGTGTATATATACCACATTTTCTGTATCCACTCCTCTGTTGAAGGACATCTGAGTTATTTCCAGCTTCTGGCTATTATAAATAAGGCTACTATGAGCATAGTGGAGCATGTGTCTTTATTACATGTTGGAGCATCTTCTGGGTATATGTCCAGGAGTGGTATAGCTCGGTCCTCAGGTAGTACTATGTCTAATTTTCTGAGGAACAGCCAGACTGATTTCCAGACTGGTTGTAACAGCTTGCAATTCCACCAACAATGGAGGAGTGTTCCTCTTTCTCTGCATTCTCTCCAGCATCTGCTGTCACCTGAGTTTTTTATCTCAGCCATTCTGACTGGTGTGAGGTGAAATCTCAGGGTTGTTTTGATTTGCATTTCCTTGATGACTAAGGATGATGAACATTTCTTTAGGTGCTTCTCAGATTTATTCAGCTGAGAATTCTTTGTTTAGCTCTGTTCCCCCCCCCCTTTTTTTAAATAGGGTTATTTCGTTCCCTTGAATTCTTTGTATATATTGGATATTTGCCCTTTATTGGATGAAGGATTGGTAAAGATTGTTTCCTAATCTGTTGGTTGCTGTTTTGTCCTATTGACACTGTCCTTTGACTTACAGAAGCTTTGCAATTTTATAAGGTCCTATTCAGCTATTTTTGATCTTAGAGCATAAGCCATTGGTGTTCCATTCAGGAAAATTTTCCCTGTGCCCATGTGTTTGAGGATCTTCCCCACTTTCTCTTTTATTAGTTTCAGTGTATCTGGTTTTATGTGGAGGTCCTTGATACACTGGGCCTTGAGCTTTGTTCAAGAAAAGAAGAATGGATCGATTTGCATTCTTCTGCATGCTACCACCAGTTGAATCGGCACCATTTATTGAAAATGCTGGCTGGGCGGTGGTGGCACACGCCTGTAATCCCAGCACTCTGGGAGGCAGAGGCAGGCGGATTTCTGAGTTTGAGGCCAGCCTGGTCTACAGAATGAGTTCCAGGATAGCCAGGGCTATACAGAGAAACCCTGTCTCAAAAAACCAAATCCAAAAAACCAAAAAAACAAACAAACAAAAAAAACAAAACAAAAAAGAAGAAGAAAGAAAGAAAGAAAGAAAAGAAAAGAAAAGAAAAGAAAAGAAAAGAAAAGAAAAGAAAAGAAAAGAAAAGAAAAGAAAATGCTGTCTTTTTTCCACTGGATGGTTTTAGATCCCTTGTCAAAGAACAAGGGACCAAAGTGTGTGGTCCCTTCACACTATTCTATTCTATTCCATTGATCTACCTGCTTGTCACTGTACCAATAACATGCAGTTTTTATCACAATTGCTCTATAGTATAGCTTGAGGTCAGGGATGGTCAAGTTCTTTTAGTGTTGAGAATAGTTTTTCCTATCCTTCATTTTTTGTTCTTACAGATGAATTTGAAAATTGCTCTTTCTAACTCTATAAGAATTCAGTTGGAATTTTGATGGGGATTGCATTAGATCTGTTGATTGTATTTGGGAAGATGGCCATTTTTACTACATTAACCCTGCCAATGCATGAGCATGGGAGATTTTTCCATTTTCTGAGGTCTTCTTTGATTTCTTTCTTCAGAGACTTGAAGTTCTTGTCATACAGATCTTTCACTTTCTTGGTTAAAGTCACCCCAAGGTATTTTAAATTATTTGTGACTATTGTCAAGGGTGTCATTTCCCTAATTTCTTTCTCAGCCTCCTTATCCTTTGAGTATAGGAAGGCTACTGATTTGCTTGAGTTAATTTTATATCCAGCCACTTTGCTGAAGTTGTTTATCAGGTTTAGAAGTTTTCTGCTGGAATTTTTGGGGTCAGTTCAGTATATTATCATATCATCTGCAAATACTGATAGTTTAACTTCTTCCTTTCCAAGTTGTATCCCTTTGACCTCCTTTTGTTGTCTAATTGCTCTGGCAAGGATTTCAAGCACTATATTGAATAGATAGGAAGAGAGTGGGTGGCCTTGTCTAGTCCCTGATTTTAGTGGGATTGCTTCAAGTTTCTCTCCATTTAGTTTGATGTTGGCTACTAGTTTGCTGTATATTGTTTTTACTATGTTTAGGTATGGGCCTTGAATTCATCATATTTCCAAGACTTTTACCATGAAGGGGTATTGAATTTTGTCAAATGCTTTCTCAGCATCTAATGAGAAGATCATCTGTTTTTTTTTCCTTTGAGCTCGTTTATATAGTGGATTATGTTGATGGATTTTCATACATTTAACCATCCATGCATTCCTGGGAAGAAGCCTACTTTATTGTAATGCGCAATTGTTTTAATGTGTTCTTGCATTCCGTTTGTGAGAATTTTATTGAGTATTTTTGCATCAATATTCATAAGGGAAATTGGTCTGAAGTTCTCTTTATTTGTTGGGTCTTTGTGTGGTTTAGGTATAACCATAATTGTGGCCTCATAGAACAAATTGGGTAGTGCCTTTTCTGTTTCCATTTTGTGGAATAGTTTGAATAGTATTGGTATTAGGTCTTCTGTGAAGGTCTGATAGAATTCTGCACTAAACCTATCTGGTCCTGAGCCCATGCAGGCTCTCAGAAACTGAACTGCCAACCATGAGCCTGACCGTGGTCCTCTGCACATATATTACAGCTGTGTGGCTTGATCTTCTTGTGAGACTCCTAACAGTGGGAGCAAGAGTTGTCTTGGACTCTGTTGCCTGCCTTTGGGGTCTTTCCTTCCTAATAGAAATTCTCAATACAAGAGGAGGTTTCCAGTTTTACTGAAACTTGATATGTCATGGCTGCTGGTTGATATCCAACGAAGCCAGCCTCTCTCTCTCTCTCTCTCTCTCTCTTTTTAATTGGATATTTTCTTTATTCACATTTCAAATGTTATCTCCTTTCCCAATTTCCCCGCTCCTGGAACCCCCCTATCCCATCCTCCCTCCCCCTGCTTCTATGAGGGTGTTCCTCTACCCATCCCACTCCTACCTCCCCATCCTCAATTTCCCTACTTTGGGGAATCTATCGAGCCTTCATAGGACCAAGGACCTCTCCTCCCATTGATGCCTAACAAGGCAATCCTCTGTTATGTATGCAGTTGGAGCCATGTGTACTCCTTGGTTGATGGCTTAGTCCCTTGGAGCTCTGGGGGGCGGGGGAGGTGTGTGTGTGTGTGTGTGTGTGTGTGTGTGTGTGTGTGTGTCTGGTTGGTTGATATTGCTGTTCTTCCTATGAGGTTGCAAACCCTTTCAGTTCCTTCAGTACTTTCTCTAACTCCTCCATTGGGGATCCCACACTCAGTCCAGTGGTTGGCTGTGAGAATCTGCCTCTATATTTGCAAGGTTCTGGCAGGGCCTCTCAGGAGACAGCCATATCAGGCTCCTTTCAGCAAGTATTCCTTGGCATTCACAAGAGTGCCAGGGCTTGGTGACTGTATATGGGATGAATCCCCAGGAGGTACAGTCTCTGGATGGCCTTTCCTTCAGTCTCTGCTCTACACTTTATCTCCATATTTACTCCTGTGAAGAAGCCAGCCCTTCTCTGAAGAGAATCAGACAAGTAGTTTAAGAGGAGTCAGGAGAGAGGACTGGGAGGAAAGGAAACTGCAGTTTAGGATGTAAAATATATAGATATATGTTGTGTATATTTTATGTATTTCACAATAAATAATTTATAAATGCTATCAGATTACATATGTGAAAATTAGGCTGAGAGATAGCAACAAAACAGTATTTCAATCACTAAAGATTTGCTTTAGAGTCTCAGATTGCTTTAAAGTTTCTTGGGTGTTCATTCATTTTAATACAGCCTATGTTTTGAAATAATAGAAAATGCATTATACAGTGACCTGCACAAGAATCTGAGTGAAGCCATAGCTGAAAGAAAGGACTCCGCCTGACACAATCACAACAGCGAATAATAGCTTTTATAAGTATTGACTAAAAAGGAAGTTTTAAGCTGAAACATTTACATTACTTAATTAACTATGCATGTAAGTAACTCTATTCCTTATCCAATTTTACTTTTGTATTTTAATTTAATTAGCTACTACTTTTGAATCATATCATGTAAAAGATAAAAGGGAGATCTGCTTAAAAATACCAAGCAAGCTGAGTTTACATATAGCTTTGAAATATCCATAAACAGAAAATGAAGTTTGCATATAGTCATGGAAGTAGTGGGAGGTGAGGTTAGAATGGTGTCGAGGCTGCATGTTTAGAAAAGTAGATGTTCTCTATTAAGTATTAAGAAAAGTTATATGCAACATGAATGTATCTAATATTAAACTATCTTTAAGGTTGTGTTTACTTATTCTACAGTAAACTTAAAGGTACATGTCACCCCAAAGCATTCTAGAACCAGTGTATACAGCAGAGAATGAGATCACCCTGTTCTGTGTAACATGTGCCTGTCTCCTCTTCTACGGTATGCCTTTTATCATTTCTGGGGAAGATATTCTCCATCTGGTCTTTGGTTAAAGTTACCAGAGCATTTCCCTTGGTCTTTGGGATGGTCAGTGATTTGGAGACTGCTCATAATCCTTCTTGGAGAGTAGCAAATCGCTGTCTTTGTTCATCTCATAAAACCAAACACCAGTGGTGTTTGCAAGGATTAGGTTTTTACAGTTCAAGTTAGACAACCACTTTAATATAAAAAACTATTCTGTATCTTATTTCTAACGCGGAACTATAGAAAGAGAGCATCACTGTAGCTATGTCACAAGGCAGTTGTTAGTACTGGGAATGAGAGCTTAGAAGACACAGAGCTGCTGTGCAAGAATAGAAGCTGAGTGGATCCGTTTCAGTAATAAACGGTCGTGCTGATGAGAGTTATGAAAGACTTCCACCAAAACTCAGTTCAGAGCCTGTCCCTTAGCATTTCAATGGTAATGGAGACTCTCTAGAAAGGGAGTTTCATTTTTTCTAAATAGAGTAATCATAGCTTACTCAAGCTAAATACACAGGCTTATAAAATAATGTCCACCTGGTGTTCTCCACACTGACCATACTCAGATGTCACAGGACGAGGCCTTCTCTTCTTACAGCCTAGTTTTCATTTCTAAGGATGTCATTCACATGACCAGGGCATCATTTGCATTCATCATGGAACTTGGAGAAGGTTGAAGGTCATTTTAGAGGTATGACTTGCACTTCTCTCTGTAGCAACCTCCTGTTCTCCATGGATACCATGTAAGCTGTTTTACCTATCATGTATGGTTTTATTTTCAATTAAAAATATATATGCATATATATATATTGCATATAGTGTGTGTATGTATGTGTGCATCATGCATGTAATAGTCCTGTGACACGTGAGAAGGTCTGTATTCAGAAGGCTTGTCCAGATACTAACCACCACCACAGCAAATGCTACATTCCATGTGACAAACATTATTGGAAGCATACGACATGTTCAGAGACTTTATAAGACAAATGTGACTATTTTTGATGCCAAAAGAGGTTGGATCATTTTCTGGGTACTGTACACATAGTGGACTCAGGCTTAAGTCAACTACCCCATGATCTTAACAATGCAGCATAGGTTACAAAGATACAACATATTATGAACTAGACTTTTAAGTTGCATTAAGGTTTTCTAAATATATAATTGTTAGCTCTGATATATCCATGAACCCTAGTTTCTAAATTCTAACTGGATTCACAGCCATTATATTAGTTTACCAAGACATTTGTAATACAAACGGTACTCCAAGAAGACAGAATTTTGTTGTTTAGCTGCAGTAGCTGAGATTGAGCCCAGAACCAGGGGCATGCTGAGAAACTTCCGCTACTAAGTCAATTTTCACTTGAGATAGAATCAAAGTTTGAGAGCAGAGGCTGGCTGTGCAGTAGTGAGAGTGTTAGGGGATAGAGGGGAAATGGAGGCCAGCTTATAAACCAAGCCCAGCACATGGGAGGCAGCAGTGGAGGAAACCCTTGGGCAAAGTTTCCAGCTAGACTCTCAATGAGCTTCAGTTTCCTGCTAGACTATCTCAATGAGCTTCAGTTTCCTGCTAGACTATCTCAATGAGCTTCAGTTTCCTGCTAGACTATCTCAGTGAGCCTCAGTTTCCAGCTAGACTATCTCAATGAGCTTCAGTTTCCAGCTAGACTATCTCAATGAGCTTCAGTTTCCTGCTAGACTATCTCAATGAGCTTCAGTTTCCTGCTAGACTATCTCAGTGAGCCTCAGTTTCCAGCTAGACTATCTCAGTGAGCTTCAGTTTCCAGCTAGACTATCTCAGTGAACTTCAGTTTCCTGCTAGACTATCTCATTGAGCTTCAGTTTTGGCTGTAGCAATAAAGACAACTGGAGATCTATAGAGAAAAACATAGAATGTAAGTCATGAGCCTCTACTTCTACTCACACATATGTGTCTAATATATGCAAATGCGCATGCATAGACACCACACACAAACACACAGGCACTCACTAAAATCAGTATTAATTTCCCTTGAATGTTATGGATATAAAAACAGCATTTCATAGTACAGTGTTGTGATTCTATAATCTGAACTTTGAGACTTAAACAAGGCTCAAAGGTCATTACAATATAATACAAAGATTGGCTAGGTTTCGGTCTTTATACTAGCACATAGATGTTATATTTTGAACTGATTAAAATCACTGTGAACAACATGAAAACACTAGTAAGAAATGAGTGTGAATTTTAGAATTAGACCTGGTCATGGGCAGACTCTGCAGAAAAGGAAGAATCCATGAACACATTCTAACAAGAGACACACTATTCAGGAACTTAAACTAAACATGCTCCCTTTCTGTTTAGGTGATCTTTTCATGAAGATTACCAAATCCTATCAATATTTTAAACTGTGAATGGCATCCATCCATTCATTCATCACAGTATCTTCTTGAACTTTTATCTCATGTCATTGCCTCTTGTACATGCTTAGGAAACACTGGTGGGCAAAGTTGATAGACTGTTATCTACAACTAGGGATCATATACATATATAATGAACAACAGACAATAATATTCTGATTATACTATAAATAGGTGAGGGAAGATATAACAAAGACAAAGGTAAATGAGGGAAGCATGAATGCAGAGTGAATGTAAAGATTTTAAACAGGATATTCGAGGTAGGCAGAAGGAAGGGGATATCTGGTTAGACTTGAGCATTAAGGATGGAATCATTGTTAGCAAAGGTATATCACTTTCTTTGGTTATGACAAGAGAAACTCAATCAAAAATAAGCTTTAGATTATTTTGACTCAATTTTATTTCATTTCTGAATGTTTCGAACTGAGTTGGGCCTTTTGTGAAGATATATGTGTTTTGATTAGATTTCAGCTAAAAATACAAACTTCATTTAAGGTCAGAGAGAGGTAACTGCTGGTGTATTCTCATTCATTGTTGTTGGTTGTAACAGACATGCAAGACTTCTCACACCACATAAATGTGATGTGCATTAGTCAGTGAATATTGGACACTTACGACAGGTACCAAAGCTTGGCAGTTCATATAACTCTCTCCAAGAGATGCAATAACAATATATCAAGACATAATCTCTTCCTGGACAAATTAATCCTTCCCAATATGCAAGCAATCTTTTATCTACTTCTCAGTGCTTGGAGCAATATATCAAGAAGTCATGAGGAGGCAGTGAATGTGAAAGTCATTTTAATGAATCAAAGGAAGATGGCAGCCTTTGCAAAGCTGTGGAGTTTAGTAACTAGGATCAAACTGAGATAAATCATTTTCTCAATGCAAGAAATAGCCATTGCTCAATTAAATTACAATCATATAGATCACATTACTTGGGATTTAAACCCAGAAACAGTTTTTCTGTAAAATACCTGTACATCATAAGAGAGGAAAAGAATGTGGGTGTGGGTTATAAGGTGTAAGAAAGCGTGTTGGGGAGGTTATAAGGTGAAAAGGTTATAGGGTTAGCAAAGGGTGGGAGGGTGCAGGGGGAGTAGAGTGACAGAAACACTCTTTGCTTAAATATATCACAGTGGTATCTTAAAATATTTACTATATACCGTGTGTGTGTGTGTGTGTGTGTGTGTGTGTGTGTGTGTGTGTGTGTGTGTGTGAAGTGGTTATGTCTTTGAATATTGTTCAACATGTCCCTGGGTTCTCTTAAAAAAAATATCCATGGGGATCTTCATGCAGTTCCAAAAGTATAGCAATGCTTAATCTGCTGTGCCCTTTCGGTCTGCCCCACGCTGTATGTCTACCTTAATGCAGCCAAGAGTCTTAGCAAATTAGAGTTATGAATGTTTCTCGCCAGATGCTCAGTGGCTTTATATGAGTCAGTTTACTTCATGCTTATAGTAGAACACGTGCATACTTGTGTTTATGTGCACATGATTTGAGTAGATGGAAAAAGATAAAAAGTCACCAGAAAACGCATCATTTTACATCATTAACAAGTGCTGATTAAAATAAATAAAAAAGACTAGTCTAGTGTGATGGCTCCTGAGTATACACAATCCGAGAACTTGGGAGGCAGAGGCAAGAAAGACTGCTAGTGAATTTGAAATCAGGTTCATCTACATAGCAAACTTTGTGCTACAAAGTGGGACCTTATCTCAAAACATAAAAAAGATAAATAAAAGAAGAGAGAGAAAGGAAGAAAAAGATAAAATGAATATTTTTAAAGGAACATTAACTACATTCCCACATTTACGGAAAGCCCAGAGAGGATAGGTAAACCAAATCCACACTCTATACCAAGTGACAAATCTGGAATCTAGGACTGAACCTCTGAACCATCTAGTACTCAAGAGAGACCACTGAAACCACTACTTTTTGCAAGTATTTTATTGATTATCACACATTAATACTCCATTTGTTTATATTATTATATTAACATAGTAGTTATTTCAATTTTCTTTGTAGCCTTCAGTCTATGATATTGCTATAACTGTAGATTCTGGAAAGGGTGTACAGTCACTTTTGTGTACAAAATTTCCCACATTACACTGTCATAATTGGCTTCAGTTGTCAACTTGACACAGCATAGACTCACCTGGGAAGAGAGTCTCAGTGAGGAATTATCTATGTTGTTGGCCTATGGGTCTGTCTGTGGAGGACTGGGAGCTCATCAAACTGGAAGTCAGGAATTTCATGAGATTATTTTGAGAACCAACAGTTATTGAATTTGTATATAGAAAGCAGTTGCTGTAGTAAGAAGCAATGGACCTCAACTAGCAGAGATGCTGAAGGAAGACAGAAGGAACATGGAAAGAAATCTTAAGGAATTTTAACTATCCACCAAAGTCTTAGAGATAAACTGCTCACTATAAAAGCTGGGGAAAGGACTCAGTGAACAAAGTGCTTGTTGTGGAAGCCTGATGAGAGAATTCAGATCACCAGAACCCATATAAATGTAGGATATAGTAATGCATGCATTTGTAATACATCAGCACCACAGACCACAGGAAGATGGACCTGGATAATCACCAGATACAAGATCAATGGTGACCATCAAGAGACCCTAGGTCAAAGAGGATGGAAGTGGGAACTGACACTCAAGTTGACCTTCATGAACACAAACATGGAGTACACACACATACATACACACACATACAGACACACACACACACACACACACACACACACACACCATATTTTCTTCCTTGCTCAGCATCTTGATTTATGTATCTTTCTTTTCCTCACTGTGTTATATATCGTGGCTGCTCACTTTCATCACTCAATAATATCATTAATCAGTTCCATCTTATTAGGGCATCATTTTGTCACTCTGATTTATAGAGAAAAAGAATAAACATTACTCAGAGATACAGATCCAAGGACTTAGCATGCCCTCTTTAGGAAGTATGTTTTTATCTGTGTCTAGGGTAATTTAATTATGGCTGGTAACATGTATTTTGTACTGTTGAAGCTGTTATTTGGAATTCTAAGTATCAATAGGATGGTGCTCATGAAAGTAGAGTAGTGAAATGTACTTCTTATGCCAAAATCTGAAGGAAATGATGAATTTCCTATCCAAAAAGCTTTAAGAACCTCTTCATTCTGCCACAAGAAAGGTGAACTAGTCATCTTGGGTAGGGATACTGCTGTATTTAGTGTCTCATAAAGGTATATAGAACAGAATCACAGCACACATACAACTGCCAAATAAGTATAGAGAGAAGTAAAACTTTCTCAGTGGACTCCTTCTGAGATTGATAGATTGTTATCACAGTGCAAGCACATAGTAAAAGCTGACTCATGTGTCAGTTCCTTTCTTACATCCCTAGGACCAGTCACCAATCTCTGTATCTCTTAGTATGTTTGTCTATCTCTGGGTATGGATAGAGAGATTAATAGGTAGATAAATGGATAGTTGGCAGATGGACAGATAGACAGACAGACAGACAGATCTGTGGATAGGTACTAAATGTGGAGTCTATATCCTAGAATGGTCTGTAAATTTCTGTGTAGTTGAGAATGACCTTGAACTCTGATCTTCCTGATTTCACCTCTAGAGGTTATAAGTATTCCCTACTGAAAGGAGTTTTATTCAGTACAGGGAATTGAACTCAGGCTCTCCTGCATGCTAGAAAATCTATACTTGGGCCTGTGATGAATAATCTCATCTTGGATTATGATATACCTGTGATAAAAAGCATATCCTTGGCTGTGTCTGTAAGATTATTTTTAGAAATTATTGGATAGAGCTGCCATGTTAGATCCCAGTAGGACGGGACAGGAGACCCCAAGTACGGAGATATCCCAAGTCTAAGACCTCTGGGGACGCAGACCGCCAAGCTGCTGGATGCTGCTTATGCCCAGGACCTGGGCAGAGCAGCAGTTCATCTGTGTGCCAGCCAGGTGTGGGTACTGTGCCCTGTGGGATCTCTGCTGCCATCTTCACTCCATGACAGAGCAGACGGGCAGCACCAGGTTCGGTCCACAGAGACAACCCAAGTATAACATTGCTTGGGGCAGGACACACTAAGGCTACAACAGCACCCAAGAGGAGGGCAGCATCAGCAATCTGTGCCAGGGGAAACCCAGTCATCCAGTGGTGTGCAAATAGCCTTATGGGCTTACAGGAGGTTCAAGCACCAGCCAGTGACAACAGGACAAACTAGCACCAGAGATAACCAAATGGCAAAAGGAAAATGTAGGAACCTTAACAACAGAAATCAAGACAATATGGCAACATCTGAACCCAGTTCTCCAACAACCGCAAGTCCGGAATAGCACAACATCCCAGAAAAACAAGATTTGGATTTAAAAATCACTGGTCATGATGCTGTTAGAGGAACACAAGAAGGACATAAATAAATCTCTTAAAGAAATACAGGAGAAAATGGATCAAAAGTTAGAAGCCATTACAAGGGAAACACAAAAATCATTTAAAGAAATCCAGGGGAATATGAGTCAAAAGATTGAAGCCAATAAGGAGGAAATGCAAAAATCATTTAAAGAAATACAGGAGAACTTGGGTCAACAGGGAGAGGTCATGAAAGAGGAAATACAAAATTCTCTTAAAGAATTACAGGAAAACACAAACAAGCAAGTGAAGGAACTGAGCAAAAGCATCCAGTATCTAAAAACAGAAATAGAAACAACTAAGAAATTTCAAAGGGAGACAACTTTGGAGATAGAAAACCTTGGGAAGAAATCAGGGACCATAGATGCAAATATCAACAATAGAATACAAGAGATAGAAGAAAGAATCTCAGATGCCAAAGAGACCATAGAAACCATGGACTCAACAGTCAAAGATAATGCAAAATGTAAAAAGCTTGTAACCCAAAACATCCAGGAAATCCAGGACACAATGAGAAGGCCAAACCTAAGGATTGTAGGCAGAGATGACAGTGAAGATTTACAAATTAAAGGGCCAGAAAATATATTCAACAAAATAATGGAAGAAAACTTCCTTAACCTAAAGAGAGAGATGCCCATGAATATACAAGAAGCCTACAGAACTCCAAACAGGCTGGACCAGAACAGAAATACCTCCTGTCACATAATAATCAAAACTCCAAATGTACTAAACAAAGAAAGAATATTAAAGGCAGTAAGAGAAAAAGGCCAAGTAACATATAAAGGAAGACATATCAGAATCACACCAGATTTCTCACCAGAGACTATGAAAGCCAGAAGATCCTGGGCAGATCTCATGCACACTCTAAGAGAACACAAATGCCAGCCAAAACTATTATACCCAGCAAAACTCTCAATCACCATAGATGGAGAAATCAAGATATTCCATGACAAAACCAAGTTTACCCAATATCTTTTCACAAACCCAGCCCTACAGAGGATAATAGGAGGAAAACACGACTACAAGGAGGGAAACTTTGCCCTGGAAAAAGCAAGATACTAACCTTCTTCTTTCATCAAACCCAAAAGAAGATAACCAATCAAATATAAAAAATAACATCAAAAATGACAGGAAGTAATAATCACCACTCCCTAATATCTCTTAACATCAATGGACTCAATTCCCCAACAAAAAGACTTAGACTAACAGACTGGATACGTAAACAGGACCCTACATTTTGCTGCATACAGGAAACACACCTCATTGTCAAAAACAAACACTAACTTAGAGTAAAAGGCTGGAAGACAATTTTACAAGCAAGCAAATGGTCTCAGGAAACAAGCCAGAGTAGCCACTCTAATATTAGATAAAACTGACTTTCAACCTAAAGTCATCAAAAGACACACTGAGGGACACTTTTTGCTGGTCAAAGGAAAAATACACCAAGAAGAACTCTCAATCCTGAACATCTATGCTCCAAATAGAGCCAAAGGGCACCCTCATTTATAAAAGAAACTTTACTAAAGCTCAAAGCACACATTGCACCTAACACAATAATTGTGGGTGACTTCAACACTCTACTCTCCTCAATGAACCGATCAGGAAAACAGAAACTAAACAGAGACACAGTGAAACTAATTGAAGCTCTGGACCAATTAGATTTAACAGATATATATATAGAGAGAACATTTCATCCTAAAGCAAAAGAATATACCTTTTTCTCAGCACCTCATGGTACCTTCTTCAAAATTAGTAATATAATTGGTCACAAGACAGACCTCAACAAATATAAAAAGATCGAACTAATTCCATGCCTCCTATCAGATCACTAAGGAGTAAAAGTGGTCTTCAATAGCAAGAGAACAACAGAAAGCCCACATTCACATGGAAAATGAACAATAGTCTACTGAATGATACCTTGGTCAAGGAAGAAATAAAGAAAGACATCAAAGTCTTTTTAGAATTTAATGAAAATGAAGACACAACATAACCAAATCTATGGGAAACAATGAAAGCAGTGCTAAGAGGAAAACTCATAGCCCTGAGTGCCTCCAAAAAGAAAATGGAGAGAGCATACACTAGCAGCTTAACAACACACCTGAAAACCCTGGAACAAAAAGAAGCTAATTCACGCAGGAGAAGTAGAAGACAGGAAATCATCAAACTCAGGGCTGAAATCAATCAAGTAGAAACTAAGAGAACCATACAAAGAATCAACAAAACCAGGAGCTGGTTCTTTGAGAAAATCAACAAGATAGATAAACCCTTAGCCAAACTAACCAAAGGGCACAGAGACAGTATCTAGATTAACCAAGTTAGAAATGAAAAGGGAGACATAACAACAAAAGCTGAGGAAATTAAAAAAATCATCAGATCCTACTACAAAAGCCTATACTCAACATAACTGGAGAATCTGGAGGAAATGGACAGGTTTCTAGACAGATACCAAACACCAAAATTAAATCAGGATCAAATAGATCATCGAAACAGTCCCATAACCCCTAAAGCAAAAAAAGGGGTCATAGAAAGTCTCTCAACCAAAAAAAGCATGGGACCAGATAGATGGCTTCAGTGCAGAATTCTATCAGACCTTCAAAGAAGACTTAACACCAATACTCTTCAAACTATTCCACAAAATAGAAACAAAAGAAACACTACCCAACTCCTTTTATGAAGCCACAATTATGCTGATGCCAAAACCACACAAAAATCCAACAAAGCAAGAGAACTTTAGGACAATTTCCCTTATGAATATCGATGCAAAAATACTAAATAAAATTTTTGCCAACCAAATCCAAGAACATATCAAAACGATCATCCACCATGATCAAGTAGGCTTCATCCCTGGGATGCAGGGATGGTTCAATATAAGGAAATCTATCAATGCAATCCACTACATAAACAAACTCAAAGAAAAAAAAAACTCATGATCATTTCATTAGATGCTGAGAAGGCATTTGACAAAATTCAGCATCCTTTTATGCTAAAAGTCTTGGAAAGGACAGTAATTCAAGGCCCATACCTAAACATAGTTAAAGCAATATACAGCAAACCTGTAGTCAACATCAAACTAAATGGAGAGAAACTTGAAGCTATCCCACTAAAATCAGGGACTAGACAAGGCTGCCCTCTCTCTCCATATCTTTTCAATATAGTACTTGAAGTTCTAGCTAGAGCTATTAGATGACATAAGGAGGTCAAATGGATACAAATTGGAAAGGAAGAAGTCAAATTATCACTACTTGCAGATGATATGATAATATACTTAAGTGACCCAAAAAACTCCCCCTAGAGAACTCCTACAGCTGATAAACAACTTCAGCAAAGTGGCTGGTTATAAAATCAACTCAAGCAAATCAGTTGCCTTCCTATACTCAAAGGATAAGCAGGCTGAGAAAGAAGTTAGGGAAATGACACCCTTCCCAATAGCCACAAACAATATAAAGTATCTTGGTGTGACTCTAACCAAACAAATAAAAGATCTGTATGAGAAGAACTGCAGGTCTCTGAAGAAGGAAATTGAAGAAGACCTAAGAAAATGGAAAAATCTTCCATGCTTGTGGATTAGCAGGATTAATATATTTAAAATGACCATCTTGCCAAAAGCAATCTACGGATTCAATGCAATTTCTATCAAAATCCCAACTCAGTTCTTCATAGAGTTAGAAAATCAATTCTCAAATTCATCTGGAATAACAAAAAACCCAGGATAGCTAAAACTATTCTCAACAATAAAAGAACTTCTGGGGGAATCAGTATCCCTGACTTCAAGCAATACTACAGAGCAATAGTGTTAAAAACTGCATGGTATTGGCACAGTGACAGGCAAGTGGACTAATGGAATAGAATTGAAGACCAAGACATAAAAGATCACACACCTATGGTCACTTGATCTTTGACAAAGGAGCTGAAAACATCCAGTGGAAAAAAGATAGCCTTTCCAATAAATGGTGCTGGTTCAACTGTAGGTCAGCATGCAGAAGAATGTGAATTGATCCATTCTTAGGTCCTTGTACTAAGCTCAACTCCAAGTGGATCAAGGACCTCCATCTAAAACCAGACACACTGAAACTAATAGAAAAGAAACTGGGGAAAACCCTTGAGGATATGTGCACAGGGGGAAAGTTACTGAACAGAACACCAATAGCTTATGCTCTAAGATCAAGAATTGACAAATGGGCCCTCATAAAATTACAAAGTTTCTGTAAAGCAAAGGACACTGTCAAAAGGACAAAGCAGCAACCAACAAATTGGGAAAAGATCTTCACCAACCCTACATCTGATAGATTGCTAATATCCAATATATGCAAAGAACTTAAGAAGTTAGACCCCAGAGAACCAAATAACCGTATTGGGGTACAGATCTAAACAAAGAATTTTCACCTGAAGAAATTTGGATGGACAAGAAGCACCTTAAGAAATGCTCAACATCATTAGTCATTAGCGAAATGCAAATCAAAACAACCCTGAGATTTCACCTCATACCATTCAGAATGGCTAAGGTTAAAAACCCAGAAGACAGCACCTCTTGGCGAGGATGTGGAGAAAGAGGAACACTCCTCCACTGCTGGTGGGATTGCAAGATGGTACAACCACTATGGAAATCAGTCTGTCATTTCCTCAGAAAACTGGACATGACACTTCCAGAGTACCCTGCTATACCACTCCTGGGCATATACCCAGAGGATTCCCCGGCATGCAGTAAGGACACATGCTCCACTATGTTCATAGCAGCCTTATTTATAATAGCCAGAAGCTGGAAAGAACCCAGATGTCCCTCAATGAAGGAATGGATACAGAAAATGTGGCATATTTACATAATGGAATACTACTCTGCAATTAAAAACATTGAGTTCATGAAATTTTTAGGCAAATGGTTGGAACTGGAAAATATCATCCTAAGTGAGATAACCCAATTGGAAAAGAATACACATGTAATGCAATCACTGATAAGTGGATATTAATTAGCCCAGAAGCTCTGAATACCCAAAACACAATTATCATATCAAATGGCTCCCATGAAGAAGTAAGAAGAGGGCCCTGATCCTGGAAAGGCTTGATCCAGCATTGTAGGGGTATACCAGGACAGAGAAAAAGGAGGAAGGTGATTGGAGAATGGGTGGAGAGAAGAGGGCTTATGGGACATATGGGGAGGGTTAACTGGGAAAGGGGAAAGCATTTGGAATGTAAACAAAGAATTTAGAAAAAAAAGAAATTATTGAATCATGAAAGCTCTGACATAATGTGTGGTTTAGTTCCATCATGGATTCTTAACATTATGACATTGTTGGGAGGTAGTGTCAAGTAGTAGATGGTCAAGAGTAGGAGATGGGAAAGAAAAATAAGAGTAGGATACAAAGGTCCAGTTGGGAAACTAGGTCACTGCAAGGTGGGAGGGGCTTTGTCTTGCCCTGGCACCTTTCTGCAGTCCACTTTTCTTTGCTTTCTGTCTTCTGTGATATGAATAGCTTTATTTTGCTTCTTGTCTGTGGTGATGTAACCTAATTGTCATTGATCTTTGTCCATCATGCTACTATTGGTCCAGAAACAACAGAGTTGTTCTTGATGGAATCAATCCTTCAAAACTGTGATGTAATATTATCTTTATTCTGTTTATAACAAGTCATTCTATCACAGCAATTCAGGCCCAATCACCAAATACAATATTACATGACAATATTTTTATATTATATTTATATGTATATATATCTATATATCTCTCTCTATATATATATAGATATATAAAATGTAGTATTGTGATGGTTTATATATGCTATGCTGCCTTCCTATTAGATGAGCCATCTGTAAATACAGTAAGCACATTTTCTATGGGCTGTATGCATAAATTTACAGGGAATACAAAAGCATGCATAGAGGCTAATTATAACAACTCGTCTTTTGGATAATGATTACCAATTTTGCCTAGAAAAATTGGACATGCAATAGGCCATATATCGGTATTTTGAGATAACCAATTTAATTGCTGTTTGGAATAAGGAATATTTCATTAGGTTCTTTTCCAAAATACTTTATTGATTCTGTCCTATAATTCTGTATTAACACAGCAACAGCTTCATAATAAGGTGTTAAAAGTTTCTTTGGAGACGAAGAAAGATGAAGTCACATCAATGGTACCTTTTGCCAAAGGTCTGCTGTCAGCGTGTGAGTTGTAGGAATAATGCAAGCAGCCAACAATTGATCATAATCTATATAATGTATCTGTGGTTGGCTAATAGCTTCCTCTACTTTTGGCAAAGCTATTCATCCCTCATCAGTTAATTGTCGAGGGTAATTAGGATTTGCACCCCCCTTGAGCGTATCAAACAACGGTTTAAGCTCTCCTGTAGTAAGCTTAAGATGAGGGCTTAGCCAATTACCATCTCCTAACAACGTTTGAAAATCATTTAGGGTAAGTAAATTATCTTTTATTTGAATTTTCTGTGCTACAATATGTTTAGAATATAACTGATGTCGCAAATATTGAAAAAGATACCACCATTGATTCTTTTCTGGAACAACAACAACACCAAAAATTTTAAAGCCCATTGTATTAGAGCAAATGTTTATAACAAAACTCCATGAATAATATACACTGAAATATTCAAAGTCCTGACTTCTTGTATTGAAGCAGAGACAAATTTTTCTCTCACATAAGCTAAGGATATTAGCTATTCCTTAAGGCAAAACTTTCCAATGATTATGAGGTCACTAGAAGCAAACCCTTTACAATTATCAGGATGCAAAGAAAAAAATCAACCCACCAAAACCATAATAATTCTATATGGAGTAGGCAGGCCAGATTTTAATGACTTCATAAGTTCCATAGCCTCATTAACCTTTCATAAATCTTAAATTTGAACTTTGTTTTGAACAATACCTTGATAAATCTCTAATAATGCTGCTTTGGCCTAAGAATAATTCCTGAAGGTGATGCGAGGGCACAAAAAAACTTCCCTAGGCAGAGAGGATCACACAAGCCTCTCTGAGGCAGCTCTGAGCTTTGCAGTAACGCAAATGTAAATATTTCTTTTTGTATGGCCATATGGCCACAGAGAGCTGCATTAGTGTTCTCAAAAGACAATTGTGTAACAAAAAGAAATCCTGCTTGAGGGTTTCCAAAATTTCTACTAGCTGTTTTTAGTAGTCTATCCACAAATTCCTGAAAATAGTTCATTAAGAGCCTGTTTGGTACCAAATACATTCCCACTGAGATCTCCTTTCCAATCTTGGGGTGGGGGGGCTTAAATTTTGTTTCTACTACTGTATCCAATAAAGCTTGTGCAAAAGGGGTAGTGGGCCCATACTGGTCACAGCTGTTTTTAACTTTTATCACTCTAGCAATTATCCTAATCACAAAATATGTGTAAATTAAGAATGTGAACTTTTGATCAAACTGCAAACTGCAGCCAATGGAACACTGCCAATTTAGCCATAATTTTTAAGTTTCTTTTGCAATATTAGAGCATAATCATAACATTGGAAAGCAAAACCCAATTTTAAACAATCCATTCTCTTTAAAATCAATACCAAAAGCATTATGTTCATGCTACAAAGCTTGACTGCCAGTTATTATATATGAATGCTTGACAGTGCAACTTTCAATACCTCATTGAAGGTTTTAAATCTTACCCTTTATAAGTCTAGTTTCTAGGATAAGGATTACATAAAATATTATCCCAATTTAGAAGTATCTTTTGAGGCCTGATTTCCTGGGCTTGTTCATGCCAGGTGTTATTGTTTAAAATTACTCCAATGTTCAGTTAATACATTTAAGACTAATCAGAAACAAAATAAAGCGGCTACACATATTTTATAAATTTAGATCAAATAAAAGTTTTTCCAACTAATTTCAAGAGAGGAGCTCCTTGTTACCTGCTGAACCCAATAATCACAGTCACAGAGATTTTTGTAGGAAAAAACAGCCACCAGCTCCCTTACCATAAAAGCTGAGAAGCTTCTGGCCCCTCTAAGATTGGCTTGTGCAGTAAAGCTCTTGGCAGGGCTTCCCCAGCTGTACTAGACTCCTAACTACAAGTGTAGGGCTCCAAAGGCTAATTGCGACTGCCATTTATTTATTTATTTATTTATTTATTTATTTATTTATTCATTTATTCATTTATTTATCTATTTGAAACAAGTTAAAACTAAATCAAGGTGTGAACAATTAGCAGATAAAGTTTAAACCATTTTTTATTTTAAACATGAAACAGAACATTCAAGCAACAAAACAAAATGAAATTGCAGACATAAAATAAAACATTTTTGATGGACATGGATAGATTAGGGCACCCAGGACAGACAATAGACAGAGAGGGAAGAGAATTAGAGGTCCTGAAGGGACCCAGATGTCCTACCTAAGAGACCCAGAACCGAGCATTGCTCCAGTAGGAGCCAGAGGAGGCAGGACGTTTCCTGACCTCCTCCTGTCCCTAGAAGAGCTCTGAGTCACCTTACCTTCATTTTTCTTCTCTTTCATCAAAGCTTCCCAGATAGTTGGGAAGGACTGCTTTTCTCAAGCCCATTCTCTCACGTCTAGGGTGTATCTGTCTCTAGTCAGGGTCCAAAGACTCAATGCAACTATAAGAATTACCTTTGTTTCTCTAAATTTTAGCATAACTCTAAACACATACACAAAACACATTTTACCTTTATCTTCTCCTTCTACATGGTTTATCACCCCTAGCCCAAATTTTCCTCTGTGCCACCCCCAGGTGTCCTTCACTGTAACCTGCTTACTGGAGCCCTATGTTGGGCACCATTTTACTAAGCCAGCTCAGTCAGTCAACAGGCTCTCCAACCCAGTAGTGAGGATTGAAAAGAAAAAAGATGATTAGACAACATTGTAGCATTACCCAAGTTAATTCTGAGACTGAGACAGGTTTAAATTTTTCCAATCTACTTTTATACCATTTTAATGACATGCAAGTATTAAGGGCAATAGTAGTACAATGAGGAACAAGCAAGACAATGAACACAAATAGTCAAGGCAATAAGCAAAGCCCTGAGATTACAGTTGCTTCCAAGGGAGTGTCAGAATGACCAAAATACCTGAGCCTACTTCCTTGTCCAAGCCCAAAATCTTGCCTGAAGCCTACTTCTTTTGTTCCACCCTAAGATTAGAATTCCTGCCTTAACCTACTTCCTTGTTATACCCTGGAGTTAGATTATTGCCTGAACTTAACTTCCTTGTCTCGGCCTAATTTCAGATTCCTGCCTGAAGACCATTTCCTTGTCCTTTCCTTGGTCAATGTCATATTCCTGCCAAGTAGCACCCCAAAAATGCTCTCTGCACTGAGCCTTGATTGAAGACATGGATTGAAGTAGTGATATTGTCACTCTGTTTATATATGGAGGTAGCTCCAAGTAGAGTATCCAGTGATAAGTTTCTTCTTGTACAAAGAAGGTAGCATGGGATTCTGTCAGCTAGTCAGGATATCATGTACTGTAAAAATGCACCCTTTCTGGAATTCTCCAGGTATTGCTGAGCACAGTTGACTGAAACTGTGAGATATGTGATCCAAGACTGCAGGTAGCTATTATAGATAATTTAAAGTTTCATGCGTGCTTGAGGTTTCTAAGGATTGTGTTCATGTGTTTTGAGAGAAGTACGCATTACTGTCCCTCTGCTTTTCCATTCATAGTTCTTCATATCACTGTCTCAAAAGACACTTATTTCCTTATTTAGATTCTGGTAATCTAATATACAGCCTTTGACAAAGTGGTGGATAACACAATCGTAGATCTACAGAATGATTTAAAAAAAAACAGTGTCTGTGGGATGAAAATGTTAGTTGTCTAGTATATAATGAAAGAATATTTATGTTTGTGAATTTTTCATGAAGTAGTGTGCTAGGTACTTTTAGAAAGAACTCTGACCTTATACTTGTGCATACCTTCAGTGTTTTATATTTTGTTTTTTTAGCAATTAATTTTTCTTTTATTTTTAAAAGTATTGATTAATAATTGAAATTAAAACCCTAATTAATGCTCTTCTCCACAGACAGTTTGAGAAATACTAGTAAAGTTAAATACTAGAAATTAACTTTGGAGAAGAACTCTAAATTTTTTTACATAAGATATGTCCCTAGACTATAAATTATTGCAACATCTTATTTGATGTGGGATATGTTGAGATTTTCTTTATACATGTCTGTGTGTGCCGTGTATATATGCATGTTCACATGTGTGCAGGTGGGCATACACAGGTACACATTTGGAAGCCAGAATCTGACATCTGGTGTCTTCCACAGTCTTCCTTTATCTTATATATTGATGGAGGGGTTCTCTTCAATTTAGAGCTGAATGATTCTTCTAGTCTAGCCAGCTGGTCTGAACCAGGAAATATGTCTCCACATCCCGTGTGCTGTGATTATAGGCAGGATGGCCATACCCATCAGCATTTACCTGGAACTCTGGGTGTATATGGCTTATACTTTACCCATTAGTGAACCTCTCTATTTCCTGTCTTTTATATGAAGATAGTGTATTTGTGAGTATTGTGTGTACATGGAAATCTGTGTGCTTGCATAGGGACACATGCACATGGGTGTGGAGGTCTCCTCTGCCTCCAGTGCCTGTCCTAGTTTGGTTCTTTGCTGCTGTAATAAACACCATGGCCCAAAGCATCTGTGGTTGGAAAGGTTTAATTGGCTTATGCATCCCCATGATCTCCCATCATTGAGGGAAGCCAAGAACTGTGGAAGAAAGGTATTTACTGTCTTGCTTTACCCAAACTGATCGGCTAGCTTTCTTTCCTTCCTTCCTTCCTTCCTTCCTTCCTTCCTTCCTTCCTTCCTTCCTTCCTTCCTTCCTTCCTTCCTTCCTTCCTCCTTCCCTCTCTCCCTCCCTCCCTCCCCCTCTCTTTCTCTTCCTTCATTTCAACTTTTGATTCTTTGTGAGTTCTTTGTCCCCTCGTATCTGCCCTCCACCCATGCAACCTCCCCCCCAAAGGAAAATAAAAAACACAGAAGCAAAACAAAAAAAGCATAGAAAATCTCTCTTGTGGAAGGTATAATGTGTCACAGTGTATACCACAATATACCCCTCTGCCCACACGTCTTTCTCTTGCAAATGTTCATTGCAGTGTATCATTGGTCTAGTTCAAGGTCTCTAGCTTCTGTCACAGTGTTAGTGCCAGGGGAATGCGATTCCCCAAAACACAGACAGGAGCCAATCTGATGCAACTCACAGCAGGGTCCTTATTCTATTTGAGCTAGCTCTGGGGCCCCCTAGGGCACCACCATCAAACAGGACCAATTTTGGAGGAGGGGAGCCCTGAATATTTATCAAGGCTTTATAGTAATTACCAAGCAGGGGGTGGTGGTGGTGGTAAATGTGCAAACACATAATTGGAAAGCTACTGAGGACTTTAACATAATTGGCTGGTGGTGGGAGTCATATAAACTTAATTTCTGCTCCCTTCTGCATTGGTGGCGTTAGACAGGGGTGTGCTTGTAACCTGGAGGTGCACTTTGTTGGAGGAATAACTTGGAAACTAATGTTAGGTACCAGCCTGTTAGGTTGCCTGAGTTCAAACTTAGGTCAGGTTCTCTAAAATGGAGTCTGAACTTAAAAGATTTGGCCTCTCAACAGCATCAATATTGGATCTTCACCAGGACTCCTCCTGGTTGTGCGGATATGGTCCTTTGTCGAGAAGATCCTGCAGCTTTTTATCAGCAGGACCAGCCCCTCATACACTCTTTAACAGTTCACAGATAATGTAGATTTCAGGTGTGAGCCTGGGTGGTTCAACTTTCTCTTCCTTCCTTCCTTCCTTCCTTCCTTCCTTCCTTCCTTCCTTCCTTCCTTCCTTCCTTCCTTCCTTCCTTCCTCTCTCTCTCTCTCTCTCTCTCTTTCTTTCTTTCTTCTTTCTTTCTCTTTCTTTTTTTTAGATTTTCATTTATGTGAGTACACTGTAGCTGTCTTCAGACACACCAGAAGGCAGCATCAGATCTCATTGCAGATGGTTGTGAACCACCATATGGTCGTTGGAAAGTGAACTCAGGACTTGTGGAAGAGCAGTCAGTGCTCTTAACTGCTGAGCCATCTCTCCAGCCTTCAGCTTGCTTTATTATATTGTCTAGAACCGCCTGCCTGGGGCTGGTGCTGCTCACAGTGGGCTGGGAATGGCCACCTTCATCATGAGTCAAGAAAATGCTCCACAGTTAGGCCCACGGGCCAATCCGTGGGGTAATTTCCTGACTGAGATTCCTTCTTCCCAGTGGACTCTGGTTTGGGTCAAGTTGACAGAAACTGACCAGCACACCACCCTTCTTGCTTTGTGAGGCAGACTTGTTCACTTTTGCCTGAACTCAATTTGGCTAGGCTTGCTGGCCAGAGACAAGCAGGAATATGCCCATCCCTATCCTCTTGGCAGTGAGATTACAAGCAAGCCATGAAAGTCATCTTTCTCTCTCCCTCCCTCCCTCCCTTCCTCCCTCCCTCCCTCCCTCCCTCCCTCCCTCCCTCCCTCTCTCCCTCCCTCCTTCCTTTTTCATGTAGGTCCTTAGGAGATGAAGTTCAAGTCCTCACGGTGGTTACACAGCAAGCCCTTTACTGAGCCATCTCCCCAATATCTGATGCAGCATTCTTATAAAAAGTGAAGCAACTGGGGTCTAAAAACGTCTTAGGTTCACATTTCCCTGCTATCTGACATAACAAGCAAGGCGGAAGATAAAGAATGCAGCGATTTAAACTTCATCTGAAATTATTCTTTGCTCTTTTTATTCTTCATCATTCAGGTTAGAAGTAAAGCTGGAGTGCTTGGGGGAAAGGAAACAGTAACAGCAACAGCTCTATTTACGAAGAACTTCCGGTACGACTGACTGTTAAGGAAAACAACCTGTTCTGTGTTTTTAGAGATGAAAAACAAACATTCAAAGTAAGTTTAGCAACAGATTCAGGATCGCAATGCAGGCTTTTCTGGGGGTAGTCTCTCTCCATTTGATATTGTTCAATAATAATCACTAGAGAGGGTCATGCACAAGCTATATTACCCAGGAAGTCAGGTTTATAATAATCAATACAGTGCTAGAAACGGGTCTCTCATTTAAGGGTTCATTCTTCAACATTCATAGTTGGGAAGACATAAGTTGAAGTGTTAAGCGATCATTAGCATTTAAAAAGGCCGGAGAAGAAATAGATGTATTCTATCGTGTGAATCTTACAGATATGTGTTTGTCAAACTGTTTCATTTGATTATTTTCCTGAACTATCAGAGAGGGGCAATGAAGATCTCTTGAAAAATTACAGAGATGAAAATAATTGCTTGTCATTTTTCCTTGCATGGAAAATGGAAGAGAAGGGCTAAATCTTTTGAGGCTAACTGATGAACCAGCCTGTCTCCATCTCGGATTTAAAACCCATCTTACAGTAAATACGAAATATGTTCATGCCTGTCTATGATTAAATCTGTGTTTTCAAGAATTGGGCTACGCTCTGCCTGTAACCTTAATTACAAATGGTTCTGTACTGTCTGTTTCAGAAAAAGGAAACCATGCTTTTTGTTTTTAAAAGATTGCTATGATAGCATGTTGTTATGGCTACCTTGCATTCCTGTCTTTGTTTCAGGAGGTTGTTATGACCAACATGTCCAAAACTGATCTCTTCAACCCTACATTTAGGGTGAGATAGTTCATGTATATAAATTTTAAAAAGCTTGCTTTAATTAATTTGGCCATGATGATTTGGGTCGGTGAACTTTCTCCTCAAATCTGTGGGAATAACATAATCAATCACATATTCATGATAACTTTTTTAGTTTATATGGAACACAATTGGGATAAGTTGATCTTTTAGGGAATGTATGTTGTGGTAAATATTATTTGGGGGTTTCTACTCCACCTTAGCTGATCTAGTTGCCAAGTAAAAGCTACATAAGCCTTTATATTTGATAATAAGCCTCTGAGCTTATTATACTAACCATTTGAGCTAAGTACATAGTAGTCCTCTATGCTATTTTGTCTAATTCCCTGTCAATAAACCTGAGATTACACTTCCCATGCTCTGCTTGAGCTGCCCCTAGACAGGCTGGCCCTTGTGAGAATTCCTTCCTCCTCCTCCCTGCTCCCTTGTTCCTGCCTCAGACAGACTTCAAGCCCAGGAACCAAAGCCCCACCTCTCTTCTGCCCAGCTACAGATTGTAGGCATCTTTATTAACCAATTACAGATAACTTGGGGGTTAAGGTTTGTACAACCAAAGCTGGTATAGATGAGAATCTGCTTGTCTTAGAGAAACCAGGTATTGGCATGCAGAACTCAGCGTTTGAATACAAGCGGCATCAGACGGACCAATTACAAATGTACTTACACCAAGTAAAGGTGTTGGAACTGAAATATTTCCCTCAAGCTATGTGCTCTAGAGGCTAGAGTGTCAACTGATAGTGTTACTGGGAGGTAGTGGGACTAGTCGGTTGAGGGGACTAATTAAGACACTGTCCCTCCCTGGGCAGTGGTGGCATATGCCTTTAATCCCAGCCCTTGGGAGGCAGAGGCAGGTGGATTTCTGAGTTCAAGGCCAGCCTGGTCTACAGGGCGAGTTCCAGGAGAGCCAGAGCTACACAGAGAAACCCTGTCTCGAGAAACCAAAATAAGTAAATAAATAAATTAATTAATTAAAATAAATTAAAATAAAATAAAAATAAAAAGACCCCGTCCCTTTCTCTTCTTTCCTCCTTGTCTCCTGTCTAGTCTCTTGGAGATGAGCAGAGTTTTCTATCACGTGTTCCCAGCTCTGCTGTTCTCTTTTATCACAGGCTCAAAACACAATGGTGCCAAGTGACCAAGGACTGGAATCTTTGAAACCATCAGCCAAAAGAAGTCTTTTGTTGGGAATACTGTAAAGGAAAGCTAGCACACAAAATATTTCCTTGGTTCTATAAATTATGATTGCATTTTAAAATCAAGTAATTGTTTTAAATTAAATCTAGTTTGTAAGAGCACAATCATATTTATCCTAGCAGGAATTTTTAAAAGATTCTTTTATTTACAGAAATAATCTGTGTTTTTGCTTTCCAGACGCATGAGGTGATTAAGGCAGAGTCACAATTAGAGAAATTCCTCGAGTACTATCCTTCCTGTGCCTGGAGTAACAGAAAGTAAAGGGTATTAACTTCCCCCTTTACCCAGTTCCTGTTCCTTCATCACATTCCATCTCCACACTCCCTGCTTTGCAAGGGAATATGAAGGAGCAGACAGGAGGTAGGTCTATTCTGTGTTATACCATGGCATTCAGCAGTGTTTGTGTCTAATTCTTTTTGTAATTTTAGCAGATTCTCCCTCATTCTTACTTTAACACTTAACGAAGCCTTATAAGGTCAGTGTCAAAGTGCTTCTTAGCCACAGACACACCTTCAAGCCACTTTAACCCATACCTTTGTCACTGGAGACCTGAAAATTCAACACCATTCTCACTTTCTTTTGTATAACGAAATGTAATTTTCAGCATTTTCCCTCCCCTCACCATTTGGGGTAGCTGTTACTACCTTTCTCCCGCCAACCACTTGTTAAAGGTCTTTCATCCTTTAGTTTTCTTTCGTTAACAGTTACCATTTATTAAATGTGTTAGGTTGTTTACATATGGGCACCCACTGACTGCTGTCTGCGTGCTTCTTAAGCAGGCAGCGTTTTAGGAAGTTTACATTTCTCAACACACTTATTCTATGAGGTTAACACACAGAAGGAAGCAGATGTAAATGCAAGGTAACTGGAGGCCGTGGAATCAGCCTGCTTAGCTTCACTGTTACCTTTACAAAATGGGCTTTCACATCACGTATGATGTTTATTTCCTATCTGTAACCTCATCCTAAATACTTCTGCCCTTCGATGTCCGACCTCACCCCCTCATCCCACAGGCTGCCCACGGTTCCTTTCATTTTCCTCGAGCCCACCGCTCCCAAGCCTTCACATCTTGTGTCTTTCCTCTTCTGGAAATTTTCCTGGTAGCTGAAACTCCAGGTAGCTGGCAGCAGATTCTGGCTGCCTCTCACTGGCGGCCAGAGCGCATGAGCACCGCAGCTCTGTAGAGCCCCGGGCCCGACTCCCAACAGCGCCCGCGCGCGGTGCAGGCTGGGGGAACATGGCCGCTTCCGGCTTCGGAGTCCGCCTGGCGCGGGGCTGACCGCGGCTGCGGCCCGGTGCGCTCCTCCCTCTGCATCTCGCGCCGGCGGCCGCGGAGGGCGCAGCGGCCTCCAGTTCTCGCGCCATGGAGAAGAGCTCGAGCTGCGAGAGTCTCGGCGCGCAGCTCCCAGCGGCAAGGCTGCCCAGCGAGGACTCACTGTCCAGGTAAGGCCGGGGCATCTGGGGACGGAGGCCGTGCGGTGCCGGGGCAGAGGCCGGGAGCGAGTGTGGATGGAGATGCCCGGGCGTGCGGGAGGGGAGGCTGAGGCTGCTCCTGCGGCAGGGACGCTCGGGCGTGCCGAGGAGAGCCGGGGCCTGGAGAGGCTGGACCGCGGAGAGAGGAAAAGCCTCGGGGACGGAGAGCGCAGCGGAGCCGAGCTTCCTCCTCCGGGCCTTTGGTGCGAGAAGTGAACATACAGTTTCTTTATGGCCATTGCCCCTCTAATTCCTGCTCATTTTCCCGTCGTGGATTTTGCTCCAGTTGTGTTTAAGGATGCAGCTTTTTTTTAAACTTTTATCAGGAGTTCTGTTGTCAAGGGCGTGACATTTTCATTCTGCGCTAGTCACAGAGTTTGGGGTCCAGCCCATCACCAGACAAGTGGCCTTAGATGGCACTCTCAGACAAGCTTGCTTAGATTTGAAATGGAGAGGAGACGCAGCCACACAGAGTCAGCCTCTCTGCTTAAACATCAGTGACATTACCAACACAATGTGCATTATATGTGGCATTGGTTTGGAGCACTCTTCAATTAACTGTAGATAACAGCTTCATTATAGAAATTTGTCAGTTTAAATTTTAAGCTTAATGTAGGCAGATAGCCACAGGTGATTCTAAGTTACAGGCAAGGTATACTGTTACTTCCACTTTGTTAAGTGTATATCTAAATTATTTCAAGTTTTGTTTGTCCACAAAGTACTACAATCAAGTATTGGAGTTTGATTATGGTATCTCAGCTTTGTTCTACAATATCTCAGAGTTGTATTTTGGGTTTTTTGGTCTTTTTTCTTTCTTTCTTTTTCTTTCTTTCTTTTGTCTTTTTGTTTTGTTTTTATACAGATGCTCAAATAATAAATTTTCTTATTTGCTTTCATATACTCTACAAATCATCTTTAATATTTCTTAATGTGTCCACACAATTTCTTTCACCCAGTAGATTGATAAATGTATTACTCTTTGAAAGTGTGTACTTGCATGAGTTCATGTGTACTGAATTCATGGAGGTGAGATTCCCTTAAACTGGACGACAGGCAGGTGTGATCCCCATGTGGGTGCTGAGAACTGAATCCTGGTCCTCTGCCAAAGTAGCAAGTGCTCTCACCTGCTGAGCTATCGCTTCAGCTCTGACTTAAATTTCTCTTGAATTTAGCTATGAGAATTATTTCTATTTGTTGGAGAGTGGAGATTATCTCAGCTTAGCAAAAACTTGAAGTTTATAACTGAAGTTCATAAAACCCTAATGGTCTCAAATGCTTCTATTATGAGATGAATTTAGTTGAAATACTGTGTTTGAATAGTTAATTTCTGGGACTAACATAGATATGAAAATGAACATATTTCAGGTCCCTTTTTAAGGTTATGCATACTCTGTTAAAGTTGGATGAAAGGCTTTGGGAAGTGTAGTTTCTACTAAAAGTGTGTTGTCTTGATGGACATGAGTTATTTTAGAGATGTTGGTTTAACTCTGCCTTCTGTGTCAGTATAGATCTGATATTTTTGGTTTCAAAAGACCATTTAATTTTTTTCTTTATACAACATTCAGAAGTTTCTAATCAACTGTAGTAAGCAGTGACCGGTGAATCTTGCACGGCATTGTCCTCTTTAGGCAGTTCTTGGGAATTGCAGACATATGGTTCCCCTTTCCTAGGGTGCTGCGACAAAATTTACTTTGACATCCTGGTCATCCGGCTGTTTCTATAATTGTATTTTGTTGGTCTTAATCTGATTCTTTGTTTAAGTTGGACTCTGGAATATAAATATAAATAAATCCCTACTGTAGGCTAGTTGTGAAGGCTCGCGTAGACCTGGCCTTCAGCGGTGTTTTTATTGCCTATATCTAGTTCTCATCTTCCAGGCTTCCATTAAGCTTCTGGGCATCCTCAAATTCATCCTCAGCATACCTGCATGTGAAACCACGTGGCACCCTGGGTGGTCTTTATTGATAGCATTTTTTTTTTTTTAATTTCCTTCCTATATCCTCAAGCTGTAGCAATTCTGGGGAATACTTATTTGTCTCTGGTTATTTTGATATTTATAAGTTGCTTACTAGTTGATAAATGTATTAGCTTGCTTGGTCCATGTCCCATATTTATGCCTAACTTTCATTATAGATCAAGAGGATCTACATGTACTGAAGGCCATTCACAACTGCTTTTTTTTTTTTTTTTTTTTTTTTTGAGAAAGGCTCACCGTGTAGTCCAGTCTGGCCCTGAACTAAAATTCTTATGCCTCAGTCTTGTGAGTGCCATAATTATAGGTGGACACCATCTCTCCTACCCATCAACTTAATTGCATTTTTAAATTGTATGTTTTTCTTAAAGTTATCATCAATTGAAAATAATGATTCCTTTACTGTTTCTGTGAGTTTTAGTCATGTTCTTAAGAAGTAAAGAGTTCCCAGATGCCTGGGGCATATTTTGTTACAAAATCTCATCTGTAGTTTTAGCTTCAACATCACTTGAGAGTGATATGTTGGTAGCAAATATGTTTCTGTGTTTTTCTAGTAGTGATAGATTTATATAAAATCACATTCTTCTGTATTCCCATTGTGGCTCGTGGTGTGTTTTCTGAGGCAGCTGGCCAGGACTAGTGTCAGGAGTTGCAGATTCAGGACAAGGTGACTGGCTGAATGTCTCCCTCGACACTGTTCTTATTGGCACACAGTCTTGCACTGATTGTATTGGTGGTAATCTAAAATTATTTTGAATTTCATTATTTCTAGACCTAAAAGAACCTTAACATTCTCTTATTTAAGACCCAATATTATTATGAACTCACAGTACTTCTTATCAAGACTTTCTTTTTTGTTTTCGAGACAAGGTTTTTATGTGTACCCCTGGCTATCCTGGAACTTGCTCTGTAGATCAGCTGGCCTAGGATCAAAGATCCCACCTGCCTCTGCCTCCCAAGTGGTGGCTGGGATTAAGCCACCACCAGCAGCCTTACTATCATGATTTTGTTCAAGTAGGAAAGTTAATGCTGAGATTAAAGATACGTTTGGGCTTTGTATACTTTTTTTTTTTTTAAATCTCAGCTTTAAGGGAAATTTTCTGAGTATTATTTGCAGCTATGAATAACATAGTCAAAAGTGTAGACTTTAAGACTTTTCCTAATAAGATATATCACATAAGATATACTTATAAAAAAGTATAGTAATGGAAAAATTATATGAGAGCATAAATAACCAAACCAAAGTAACCTGACTTGTACCCAAGGGAAGGAAATAACTCAGCAGGGCACCGATGTGCAGAAGGCAGGAAGTTTATTTTGGAAAGCTGCCAAATTAATGCTATTGTATTAAAAACAACCAGGCCCTAAGATTGCATGTGATTTAAGGTTTTGAATAGTGGAAATTCTCCAGATTCTAGTTGTGGAATGTTTTTCCATTTTTAGGGAAAATGGCTTTGAATATGTAAAGTACTAGCAATCATTATGCCTTGTAATTAGGTGAAAAAAATGCCCGAATGTTAATTAAGGACCTGGAATGATTTTATAAAACTTATTCCTGAAGGAAGCAGGTTAAAAATGGAGCTCTAAAAAGTGATGATGTTGGGGCTGGAGAGATGGCTCTGGTTAAGAGCACCGGCTACTCTTCCAGAGGTCCTGTGTTCAGTTCCCAGCAACCACATGGTGGCTCACAACCATCTGTAATGGGATCAGATGCCCTGTGTCTGAAGACAGCTGCAGTGTACTCACATACATTAACTAACTAACTAACTAACTAAATAACTAACTAACTAAATAAATAAATAAAGTGATGATGTCAGAAGGTTCCTTATACTCAGAGTAGAAGAGACTGTGGAAGATGCCCTCCTAAGGGATGCAGTCATACATAGTTTCAGTCCCCCTATCCACACAGCAAACTGGGCTCCCACTGTGATGGGAGACCTCTGAAAGAGCAAGTGTCCTTGGTGAGTACTCAGGACCCAGGGTGGGAACCACTTTCTTTCACAGACCATTGCTACTGTGAATAACCTTGAGCTCTTTGAATACTTTTTAGTTTAGGTTAAGTTATGACTGACAGTGTTGGGCTTTAAATATAAAAAAATGAACTTTAAAAATATGCTTTAGTATAACCACATCACCCATCTAAAAACTGTATTAGTATGTGAGAAATTCTTATTTTTTTAAGTTAGGTTTTGTGTATGTGCAGCTGTGCCTCCCCCCCCCCCCCCCCCCCCCCCCCCCCCCCCCGTGTGTGTGTGTGTGTGTGTGTGTGTGTGTGTGTGTGTGTGTATGTAGGTGCACAGCTGTATTTGTGCCTTTATGTACTGAAGGCCTAGGTCCCAGGTGTTATATTTTTATTACTATTTTAGCTATATTTTGCAATGCTCATGATGGAATCCTGGGCTTCATGAGTGCTAGGCAAAAAGTGATCCATTGAGTTCCACCTAAAGCTGGAATTAGACTTAGAGTACAACAGAAAACCTGGACTGATGGTCACTGGAAACAAGTTTTTTTCTTTTCTCATATGAAAGCCCACAGAGGCAGTGCAGTTGTGATGTAGTGGGTCTGAGTACCAAGGATACAAATTTGTCATGTGTTTAGATTCCAAAGTTACTGTATGAGCCAACATTGCAGTCAGAGCCTCACACTGAAATTTCAGATAAAAGGACAGCTCCTCTCTTTAAAAGGCACGCTTTGGGAGATGATAGGTTGCCTTAAACCTGCTGTCTAGTTGCATCTTGCATGGTACTATGGCCATGGCTAGCTATAAGGCAGTCTAGGATATTAAGCTCTGAAGGCTCTAAGACTTCCTGCTAAGGCAAAGCTTGGAGGTTTTGACTTAAGAAATAGGAGAAAAAGAGAGACAGATAGTCTAGGAAACAGGCAGCAGAGTCTTCCTGACACAAATTAACCATTTAAAAGCAAGAAACATGTTCCTGTGTCGCTGATGTAAACTGGAGATGCCTCTGGTTGCCAGGCAGTGGTAACAATAGAAAAGGAGGGCTGGTATATTGTAGCAAACCACAGAGCATGGAGTTTAACTTGGAGTTGAAGGTGTTGGCAAGTTTCTTGGTCTGCTACAATACACCAGCCCTCATTTTAAATATTTTAAGAGTATGATTTCAAACGTAAGGAGTTGAATATTCGAGAATGAGTGGGTAAGTGTTCCGTGGCGTGATTAGACCACTGTTCATTAGGCTGTAGTATTCCACGGGTACAAATAACAGATCTGGCCATCTCCCTCTCTGTAGGATTCCTTTTTCTGATGACAGAAAAAGAGTGCTCGCTCAAGCCGTTGTGTCTCACTTCAGGTTTGTGCTTCCGTAGAAAGGGTAGCAGCTGACTTGTGACAGGCCACTTACTGTAAGCCGTGATTTTCTCGGCCTAAGTAAGCAAAGATGCCTGCCTGTACAGGTCAAAAGTAAAATCAATCACTGTTCTTCTCCTAATATTACAAAGGCTTCATATCAAAGGGAGCAGCACAAATAGAAGCACTTGGGGTAAGTCTTGCTTGCCATGTCCTAGTTATTACAGCAAAGTCAATAGGGCTGAGAAGCACAGTATAATGTAAATGATAGCGCTGGATGCTTGTTGTGGGCTTGCTGTTGCTGACTGACACTAAGTGACTTATGTTCTTTTCTCACATAAGCCTGTATAAGCTTGACAGTATTAAATTTTCCATTTTACAGATAAGAAAATTGAAACTTAGACTTGACTGACATTGGAGTCCAAGTCTCTTTGACTTCAGGGTCTGTGTGTGACACAGAAATGAGTGTGCCTGAAGATGAGGTGCCTGGGGTCCAGACAGCTTTGCAGTTAGAGAGCACTTCTCGCATAGATCCACGCTGGCAGCCCAGGTGTGATCTTGTCATGTGCTGTGGGGAGATGTGGGGAGGCACGTGAGGGAACTGAAGACTTTCTTCAGCTCTGAGCAACTTGTTTTTCCTACAGAAAGGAAGATGACTGGTGATGTATAGTTTTCTTTTACAAGGACGGTTTTATGTTTTGAAGATCACATGAATCATGCAAGCAAAAGCTTTCCCTTCCTTCTCTGGCCCCCAGACTCTGCACACTCATTCAGAATTCTTAATCCCAGGGCTCATTCGTTCAGTAGCGGAACCCCCTAAGTTCCTTTGTGTTTGTTTACAGTTAATGTGTTAAGAACCATTGACATTTGAAGATCATCAGAAGTGAAGATAAAACATCTCAAAAATTATAATGTAAGTGAATGGGAAACTGCAAAAAAAAAAAATGGACAGAAATTAACATTTCCAGTAAGATCTTTGGAATCCGATATTGTCCCAAATAAAATCTGTGCACAAGTAACCAGTGACTTCAAACTTTAATCTCAATTCAAGTTCCAGTCAAGAGCATCCTGTGATTTCATCTACCTGGGTAAAGCAGTCATTACGTTTTAGTCACCCAGTAATTTTCCCGTTGACTTTGAGACTTGGGGATGCTTCTGTGTCCTTCATTTTTCTCCTTTAGGACTCTGAAGTTTGATATGAGACAGGATGAATAGGGTACAGATTATATTTGTGTGGACACTGTTTTCTGGTAGCACGTCTGTGTTGGCTTATGTCACTACTTTTTGTTTTTCTTAGTCACAAAGAGGGCAGTGAGATGCAAGCCTTCCCCTCCCTTTTCTACCTGCTCCTTTCTCTCTCTGTTTCCTTCCAAGTTGCTGAGTATTTACTATCTCTTGTACTATGCACTGGTACCAGCATTTTAATTAATTCATTCATTAATTAGTTTTTTCTGAGACAGCAACTAATATATATATAGCCCACCCTGGCCTCATACTCTGTACCTGAGTGTGATCATGAACTTCTGATCCTCTGTTCCACCTCTCTCATGCCAGGATTATAGAAGCGCATCACTGCACTTGATTTATGATTCTGCAGATCAAACTCACGGCTTTTAAGAATGCTAGGCAAACTCTCTGTCAATCAGTTCCTGAGTTCTTGAGAGCTTGGTGCTGTGGCTGCTGTATTACTGTTAGGCACAGCGGGATCACTCGGTGCTTCAGACACTCTGGAAGCCTGCATGTTTTCGTCACAGGTGCTGCTGCATGAACATTTAGTTTGTAGTTTCCAGCTTATTCTGGATCATCAGGAACAAGTCCAAGAATTTGTACCGAGAAGTCTGAAATCCATCATTGATTCAGATGCTTTGTGGAGTCTTAGTCCAACTCCAAGATTTTGTGGATGAGGGAAGAGACTTTGTTGCTCTAAATACAGTTGAATTTGGGAGGCTGGGAAAGGTTAGTGTTTTTGTACTAAGTACCAACCCTGAGATTGGAGATTTCACGGGTCATGCTGCAATTGTTGCTAGACAGCCTCACTGTGCTTCATGTTTCTAAGCCCCTCCTTTGTCCTACATTTTCATATCATAACCAGTTTACCATTGTACCTGGAAAACCCTGAATGCCACAGATGCGCCATTTACCTGAAGCTGGCATGCTGTTTCCCAGTCATTAGCCTGAAGTGTGGCCGATTGTGATTTTTAAATCACTGGGTAAGGAAAAGCACTTTTTTTTTTTTAATCTAGGACATCCCTATTCCTGTGTGGATTGACTTTTATATGATTCCGAAGTTCTGTTTTTAGTGTCTGAGTGGGAGGTGCTGGCTAGCTGTGTCATGAGCAGCTCTGTCATTGTTTCTTCCCCTTCAGCTCTGTGAAGCAGTGTTAGGAGTGATGAAACCTGATGCTTCACACACCAGACTGTAGCCATTGAAATTAACTTGTATCTGTAATACGTCAGTATTTACTAAAAAATCTTAAGTAATCTTTTAAACCATAGGTTTTGAATTAACTATATTAGTGCACATATTTTATATTGTGTCCCATAGTTCCTGAATCATATCTTGTATTAGTAAATGAAGTTAGCCCACTTTTTAAAAAAAAAATCCTATGATATTGGAATTATTAGAAAGTGGGTTGTAAACTGTTACAACTCAATTTTTGAGTGTTTCGGGGTATGTCTTAGTTAAAGGATGCTTTTCACATGTCATTTGCTTTATGATGTGGGGGGCCAAACCCGGCTCAGTGCACAAAGTGCTGCTTGTAAGTAGTCATTCATCTGTGCACAGTTATCATCCTTGGCTTTACAGATACCTGTACCATTGTTATTGGTTTTGTAACCACAGAGTCAAAGTTGCAAATATATTGTCTCCTAAATGAGACTTAGCCTGAGAATGTAGCTCAGTTGTAGAGCCTGTGTTTGGTATTCAACTTCCAGCATTACAATAGGAAAGAGAAAGAAAAGGAGGACTTTATTATGTGGTGTTAATTCCCCACGAAAGGAACCTACTTAAGAAGTCTCATACATGCTGAAAGATACGTCAGAATGACACTGCATGTGTATGATGATGTGAAATGTTTTGAAAACTAGAATTTCTCAGCTGTAATGTAACTGTTACTTACATTTCCTTATTATTTAACTGTATATGCTTACCATTAATTTTAGCTTAAAATCAGAATGAAGACTATAAATTCTGATCACTTGACTTGTTATTTCTTGTGCTCAGACTTTATTCAGTCATTAAACGTATGCTATTGTTATAGATGTAGCCTAGATTTCTCTTTTAGAGTCTGTGATGGTTAGTGTCACCTACTTGACGGTATAGAATCACCTGGGCTGTGGGCCTCTGGATATGCCTGTGGGGAATTATTCCATGTGGGAAGAAAACTTATCTTAGTAGTGGTTGGGATCATTCTCTGGGAAGGGGGTGTTGACTGCACAGAACAGAGCGAGCAAGTGAGTGAGCGAGCACTAGTGCACTCATCTCTGCTCCTTGACTGTGGGTGTGAGCAACCAGCTGTTCAGGCCCCGCTGCTGTGACTTTCCCTGAGGATGTGAGCAGCCAGCTGTTTCATACTCCTGCTGCTGTAACTTTCCCACAATGATGGACTTCACCCTTGAGTTGTAAGTTGAAATAAACTATTTGTTCCTTAAGTTGCTCTAGCAACTAGCCAGGTATTTTATCACAGCAACAGGAAAAGAAACTAGAGAAGAGTCTTAGTGTTCAATCCAGATAATCACCTTTAGTGCATGAAATACTCAAGGATACTGTATTGGAAGACTTCCTTCAGCAAATATTCATGGAAAAAATGATTAGCAAATGGTCACTTATCTTTTCAGTGTAATCACAGTAGCTAATAAGCATTCAGTTAGGTGTCGGTTTGGTTTTACAGTTGCAAAGCTGTTTTGCTTGTACAGTCTGAGGTTCTCAAAACAGCCCTGCTTTGTTAGATAGCAGGCCCAAACATTTCCAGTGTCCTTGCTAAGATAAAAATGGAACTGGAATTTGGATTTTCACCTAAATGCTCTGCTGTCTTTACTCTCTGTGTAAGTTATAGTGCAGAAGTAGTAAAAGTTTACAGGGTGTACATTTTGCTGATTAAATAAAATTTCTTTTGTTGGAGAATTGATGACAGCTCATCTTGTTCAATCAGTTCAGTTAAGTCTAATTACAAAGTTTCTCACTTCATCTAGGTCTTCTCTTTCTAAGAGAATAGTCTAAGGAATAGCATCAATTTATTTAATAATAATGAATTCACATTTGCAGGTAGCATGAGAAAATTACAAGAGTCATGTAGTGGTGAGTTTAAAGTGCTCTGCTTTGTGCTTCCTGACACCCACCCAGCAGCTGTTTTGATCTCGAACAAAAGACACATAAACATTAGTTTAATTTTGTGAGGCCTTAAGCTACTCAAAGGCTGGGCATATCTAATCCTCCTATGGCTAGCAACTTTCCCCTCAGGTGCTCATGGGTGTTTGCAAGATATTTAGAAATAGCTGAGAGTAGTTAACTGACAGCAGTCCAGATTACTTTACATAGATAGTCAGTTTTCAAAACTGTCAGAAATCCACAGAATGTGGCATTTAATGTTATTCTTTTGTTGTTGAGACAAAGCAGCTCCCCTTCTGTGGACTCAGAAGCAGCTGAGCATCTCTACCTCCAGGTGAGGCTGTGCATTGTGGGTTGGTGGCCACTGGGCGGAAACTGCCTATCTCTCCTGCAGACCTGAGTGGACACAGTTACAGGTTAGGACAGCTTAGTTCTGCTGAGACAGAATAAGCTGGTCCTTAATAAGTCCTGTGTTACAAGGTCTGTCAGAATATCCTGGGCCGGAAGACTGAAGACCGACGCTCCAGCTTCCTGACTTACTGGGGCTGTATAGGTAGGCAGCTGTCTCTACAATTTGTCTAAGTTCTGGAAGCTGTGTTAGGCTTCCTATGTTTTCAGATAATATTGGTCATTCTCAGATTTCTGATGGGCGTGAAAGACTAGTTATCGTCTCATAGACAACTGAGTTTATTTAGCATTGAGAGAATATATTTGAGAAGATAGTTTTCAGATAGTATACAAACTAACCAGGACATAACATATGAGTTTTAAGTCTTTTTTTAAGTTAGGATAGATAACAGAGTGTTCTGTTTAATTGACAAAAATGATGGACTGGGTGTTAGGTGTATTTTGTACTTTATAAATTACAAAATGATAATAGTTATATATTTGGGAGCAATAGTTTATATTTGAGAGAAAAGTTTTTTTTTTAATTGGCCCTAAAAGGTGAGATGTGGCAGAACCTTCCTCTAATGAATAAAGATTTCAAGGGACCAATCACTGGGCACTGGATAAAGAAGGTGAGCTGGGAGTTTTAGAGAGGAGAGAGAGAAAGAGACAGGAGAGAAGGAACGGAGATGGAGGAAGAGAAAGATGATCCAGATTGTGTGTGGCTTTAAATAGCCACAGGTAGCTATGAATATCACGTAAATGATGGATAATTACAGGACAATTTGTCTTATCAGGTGGGCACTTTATATCAATATCAGCTGGCTCTGAGTTCAGTGAACCTTTTGTGGAGTGAGAATTTACTGATATAAATCTGACTGATAAATTACAAGCCTCTAGAGTTTTAATTTTTCCTGGTTACTGGGATTCGTCACCACTAACCACAGCAGGCAGATGGCTGGGAATGCGAGCAGGATCCACAGCTAGAGAACTGAGAGACGGGTGGACGGGTGGGTGGGCGCTGCATGGGCTAGCCGTGGAGGCGGCGAGACCACCGTGGTCAGAGAGTAGCCAGCGTTGTCGTGGGATGGCGCCCTTCTAAATGCTCCCTGCTGCAGACAAGGACCTCCAGTGTTTGGACATGCAGATTCCTGATGGAATCAAAGCATTAGAACTGATCTCCAACAGTCATTTGTTCAGATGCATAAAGAGTCTGAAGAGATGGCTCAGGGTTCCGTTCTCAGCTCCTACAGAGCAGCCCACAACCATCCATAACTCCAGTTTCAGGATGTCCAACACCTTCTTTTGACCTATGCAGGCACTAGACATGCATCTGGTGCACATATAATCATGCAAACAAAACACTCCCACAAAATAGAGTCTTGGTGCTCATGTGTTTTTTGTGCTTGCTGAAATCAGAAAGCTGCCCAGTCCAAGCCTTACTGACTAAGCTGGCCACCATGCTAGTAACCCGAGACAGAAAGTGACAGATTTCACTTTAGAATGTTTTTCTCAGTTAACTGATACATTAGGAAGTTTTCCTTGTAGGCCACACTTGGGAGTCTACTTAAGTATTAATTTAAACTGTTTGTTGACTATAGACTGGTGAATAAAATAGATTTTGAGAAGTTATTTTAGGAGGGCTGTGGAGGGCTGTGGCTGCGGATGCATGTGTTCATGCTGGAGCCCAGGAGCGCCCTCTTCTGGCCCCTTCCCACCTCATGTTGACATTCACTTTGATTACAGTGCATTGGTGTTTACCAGTTTTATTAAACTTCTAATATAATCTTTGCAAAACCAGTCTGTGGGGGAAAGTCTTGTAAGCTGTTTTCAGTGTAAATTGGTTCAACTTTATGTTGGTACTAACAGATCACATGCACTGAATTGATCTGGGAATAAAATGACACAATTTTACCGTGTGCCCTCGATGATCTGTTCTTACTTCCTTGGCATTTCCCAAAGTGCCAATAATCACCAGCCAAGGCCAGCAGAGCTCGGATCCGTCTTCTCTGAGTGAAGACTCTCGTCTGTCCATTCCCTTGATAAAACATCATTTCTGACGCCCCTCTTATCCTTTAGATTGGTTAAGTTTAAACACTAGAACTGGCAAAGCATTTAAAAAAGTGATTAAACATGCCCTTACTGTGTTCTGGTGAAGTTATTTTCTGGTTTGGAGACAGATATTCTGACAGTAAGGTTTTTGTTTTATGAAACACACTGCAAGCCTTTTATTTTTTAAGTAAAATTTTCAGCAGAATGACTACCAAGCCCAAGCACATGCAGTGCTTAGGAAGGACACTGCAGGCCATTGTGTGAGTGGTGAGAGCACAGTCTGCATTCCTAGAAAAGCTTCTCTCCAATCGGAATTCAGGAGGCATTGTTTAATATTCATGGGCAGCTGGCATTAGTAACCAGAGAACACTCTGAAAGAGCCTCTTCCCCAGAGACTGAAGTGACAGTGAGAGCCTGGGGGTAGAAAATCTCTGCCTGACCCTGGACCCTCTTGAGACTTGTTTACTAGGAGTGTGAAAAGTAGGTGACATGGGTCTAACTTCTGGGCTCTTTTGAGTTAAGCATGTGTGATGCTAGTTACATTTGTGTCTAATTTTCACTTTTACAAGATGAGTTTTATTGACTTTTGGAATCCTGGGTTAGGAGGAATCGGGAGCATGAGTATTGGGATCTATTAATGCTTGGGTTTTGTATTCTGTTTATTATCGTTGATTGCTGCCAAGTGACAATGTGACGAGAAAGTAGTGATGATTTTTATTAGCAGTGCTACAAACCAGCATTTCAGAGACAATAATACTTTGCTGTTATTTTCCTAAAAAGTACTGGTGGTAGTAGACTTGATAGTCCCAGGTGTGAATCCCCAAAATAGGTACCGACATTCATTTGTTTAGGAGGGATTTTCTTAATTTGTAAGTTTGCATCCTAAACATTTCTCTGGAATATGTGTATCTGGGGGTCAGAGGTTCCCAAGTAAAAGAAACTCCAGGACCGTAGAAGGCTCTTTACCTTACCTTTGGACACTGTTTAGAAAAGGTGAGCACAGTTCCTGTCTGTCTGAGGATACCTGGCTTGTATTAGGGTTCACATCCGCACTGCAGTGGTAGTGTTGAATAGGGCGACAAAGGAAAAAAGGACATTGTGGTACAACAACAGAGATAAGTGTGAGCAGATGTGTGGGGATGACTAAGAGTCAGATGATGGTTTCTGTTCGGTTCTTGTGGTGGTGAAGCTGTGTCACTGACAGAGTGGGGGACGACTGGGGATGGAGAGAGAGTGAGCGCGCTTGCTGTTCTGTCCCTGCCTTCAGTGTAGATTTAAGTTGTGTTCATTCAGAGGTATGTGTGGACACATGGATGCATTCTTTTCTGAGACCAGGAATTAGCATTTAAATAATGCCAGGTTTATTCCATTTTTAAAAATGATGCTGAAAATTTAGACAAATGCATTTGTGATGGTCATTGAGCACAGAGGCCTTGACATCTACTAGGCCCGCACACAGCCATTAAGTTGTATCCCAGCTGTTTGTGAGTTGTTAATGACCTTCTTACGGGGTGATAGTCAGAATCTAATACATTAGAGTATAATTATAGGGCTGTTACGAGGGGGTATTTCTCATAGGAAAAATTGTCTGCATGAATAATGTAAAGTGTAATTGATGCCCCGGACAGTTTTCTAGAGTGCTGGCTATATTTTGACAAGCTTTGCTGTAATGCTTCATTAATTTCTAAGATTTGTTCTGTTTATGCATCCTGTCTTGAAATAACATGCTCAACTGTCTGAAGAGAGAATGCTCTGGGGCATGGAGCATTGTGAGTGTGTTCTGTGGCAGAACACACTTGATTTTATCTTGTTTTGAATCTTACCAATATCTGCATGCTAGTTATTTTGTTGAAAGTGTTTGAGTGTGTGTTCATGAATATGTGTTTTGTATTGTGTTTATATGTATATATTTGTGTGTATGTGTATATTTATGTGTGCATGTTTGTGTGTGTATGTGTGTTTCCATTGAAAGCTATAGATTAATAGAAGAGGATTGTGATTTTAATCTAGTTTTAGTTCTTGCTTCTGCTTGCAGGCTTGGACAAAAAGGCCATAACAATTGGGAATGAAAAGCAAATGGTGCTGCCGTTCAAAGAGCATGGACAGAGATACAGTACAGTTAAACAGTGCTGCGGAGGGACAAGGATTTGCATGGACAGAGATACAGTACAGTTAAACAGTGCTGCGGAGGGACAAGGATTTGCATGGACAGAGATACAGTACAGTTAAACAGTGCTGCGGAGGGACAAGGATTTGCACGGACAGAGATGCAGTACAGTTAAACAGTGCTGCGGAGGGACAAGGATTTGCATGGACAGAGATGCAGTACAGTTAAACAGTGCTGCTGAAGGACAAGGCTAACGGTTTTCCAGTGGTTGAATTGTTCTGGTTGTGCATACACTGGGGGAGGGGAGAGTTGGGAACTGTTTTCAATCTCAGGAGCTGAAGAGTTATGGAAACCATGAAACCTAGTTTAGCAGATGATTTCAGTATTTGTAACTGACTCCCGACTGTCAGCCCTGTCAGCCTGTGCTCCCAGCACGGGCTCTCCCTCCGGCAGCGCTGTCTGACCATGGTGATCTGTTTGCTCTCTTGATGCCCACAGTCATGGTGCAGCAGGATTTCATCATTTGCCTGTAGGTGGGCCAGAACTTGCCATCCTCCTTCCTCTGCTTGCCACGTTCTAGGATGACAGGCCAGCCCTGCTTCTTGGTGTTTTAGTTGTGGGCTTAGCCTTTAATGGGTGAGCCATCTTTCTAGCCTTAACTCTGTTTCTCCAAAGAGCAAATTGTTAAGAATTTCACCTAATTTAACTTTCCACTTTTGTATTTAACTCTGTTGTTGTAAACTAGGATTTCTAATGCTTAGGAAGTATCCTTTTCTAGCTTCTTTTAGCTAAAATAATAGTTGGTAAGGTGTTGTTTGTGAGGTAATGTGCTGAACTGTTACATGTGTTGTTTTATTTCATCATTGTGAGTGTACAAATAGCTCTGAGCATGTGTTTAGTACTCAGTAGGTATTAAGTAATTTATCTAATAAATTTATATAAAATTAAACTTGCAAGTTGTTATCATAGAGCTAAGACAGTGTTTATTATTTCTTTTTTTTTTTAAAGATTTATTTATTATCATATGTGAGTACACTGTAGCTGTCTTCAGACATACAGAAGAGGGCATCAGATCTCATTAAGATGGTTGTAAGCCACCATGTGGTTGCTGGGATTTGAACTCCTGACCTTTGGGAGAGCAGTCAGTGCTCTTAACTGCTGAGCCATCTTACCAGCCCCGTGTTTATTATTTCTTAAGAAAATTATTGCTGGGTGGTGGTGGCACAAGCTGGTAATACCAGCACTCTGGGAGGCAGAGGCAGGCAGATTTCTGAGTTCGAAGCCAGCCTGGTCTACAGAGTGAATTCCAGAACAGCCATGGCTATACAGAGAAACCCTGTCTCATAACAACCAAATCCAAAAAAAACCAAAAAAAAAAAATTATTATCCTTATAAGGAGTATTTTAGACACATTTCTTTCTGTTCTGTCCCCCCCCATGTTCACATAGTGGATATAATTTTATCTACTATGTTTTTTGTTTAAAATAATAGTTTTCTTTCTGCTTTTGTTGGTACATGCTTGTAATGCTAGCAGTTGAGCAGTGGAGATAGAAGGATTAGGGGTTCAAGGCTAGCCTGAGCTACATGAGAGTCTATGTCAGAGAACAAAATAAGATTTACATTTTTTGTTCTGTTTGGCTCTTTTTTAAAGGGCCATTTTATTCACACCTATGGGGTTCATATTGTTCCTTTGGGAATGCATGTCTGGACTCTGGAGATCTCGTTTAACTTGCAGTCTGTACACCAGTAGATGTATAGTTTAACCAGTAAATACTCAATGCTTTCTCTACTTCTTGTATCAGTAAAGTGTTCTGGATTCGATATAGCTACTACCCAGCTTTAATCTCTCCATTGTTCAGTGAACATATCAACTTCAGGAGATTTGTGAGAATCTCACCTTCAATGAAATCAACATTTTATATTCTTTCTGTATTCCCCATCTGTTTAGTCAGCTGTATCTTCTGTGTATCTCGGGTGTCATACCATGGTTTTTTTGGTTGTCTATTAAGTGATGTAACTTCCTGATAAACCAAATTCGTCCAGAATGTTACCAGCCTGAACCTTTCTTGGTTACAGTTAATCCATCCTTCTCTGTGTACCTGTAGTATTTCTTTTTAAAGTTAGTCTTAGAGCATTACTTTCAATAAGGGGCATAGTTGAATAGGCCCCTTCCTTAGGTGCCTGTTCCCTGGTTGCATACCTAATATTGAACTCTGTGCATCTTTACAGTGTACTCACGCAGCATAAAGTCATGACTAAGTCAGCACCGAGTAAATGGATAAGTCACACATGCGCAGATGCGTGGTGTGTGGGCTCCAGAACCTTCAGCCTCCAGTACCTATGGCAGCACACATGCCAACTCTGTCTGCAAAGTTCCAAAACTAATGCTACGGTTTCACACACGACTCCGTTTTCTACTTTGTTGTGTAGTTGGCAGAGTGCCTTCTTGATTAGAAGACTTGGGATCATATTTTGACTCATCCCTTGTCCTTGCTGTCTTACCAAGCTGTTGATTCTGGTCCCTGTGTGCCTTATGGTCACTTTTATTTACATTTTTATTGCTAGTTTGGTCTCTACCTCTGTCCTTAGGAGGTTCTTCTTGTCTTAGTGTTTTTACTGCTGTAGTGAAACCATAATGACCAAAGTAACTTGGGGAGGGAAGGATTTATTTGATTTATTTCCATATCACTTGTCATCACTGAAGGGAGTCAGGACAGGAGCACAGACAGGGCAGGAACCTGGAGACAGAAATAGTCTGGACCAAGAGACTGGCCAAGAGAATAAAGGCTAGACTGAAAAAGGGCCATGTAACCAAAATGGCTGGAGCATGCAGGGAAGGCCAGCTGGGTGGGGCAGCCCAGAGTATTGGGTGTATAGATTGAAAGAGATGATTTTAGCATGAGTGAGAAGACAGCCAAAAGAAATGTACAATCTTGAGCTTGTGACAATGATGACACTAGTAGTCAGTGCTTACCAGAGCTAGATTAATAGTTTATCAGAACTCCACTAATCAATGTTAAAATTTTCAACTTTTGAAGTCTTAATGTAACAACAGCACAGAGGGAAAGAGATCTTGCATTTACATACCTTAAAACACTTTCTTAGACCTTTATAACTTGTATAAATTTTAAACATTTTTTTTCTCATCCAATCATTTACCATGAGACACAGTAGTTGGTTACTGAGAATAGTCCATTGCAAAACAAGTTTCTTAAAATAAAGGATAGTAAAAAGTTACATTGAAATCTGTCTTATGAGTTTATCATTTTTAGAGCCTGTTAGCAAGGTAAAGTGTGCTCTCCAGTGAGTTCTTTTTTTTTTTGGATTTGTTTTTTTCGAGACAGGGTTTCTCTGTATAGCCCAGGCTGTCCTGGAACTCACTCTGTAGACCAGGCTGGCCTCGAACTCAGAAATCCGCCTGCCTCTGCCTCCCAAGTGCTGGGATTACAGGTGTGCGCCACCACTGCCCTGCCAGTGAGTTCTGAGGCCTGATTTTTACATATGAAGAGAAGGCAGCTGTAGCCTTGGGAAAGAAGCTGGTATACTTGATGCTTTTAAAGCTACAGTTAGCCCTCAATATCATTAGAGATCCGAGAAGGATAAATTATAGTAGGAGGTATAATCTAAATAGCCTATGTATCAGTTAAAATGACATTACCCAGATGGTTGCCTGAGGCTCCTGTGGTCCCCATGACTGGGACAGTGGTGTCAGGTCTTCAGCTGTCATATAGGACAGCATTTATCTTCAGCTGCCACCTGGAGCAGTGGGTCTTTGGGACTGGGAGTGGCATGGGATATGAAAATGCTAAGGGATAGAAAGGGCTTGGATAGGGTTTGGGAAATCTGAATTTGGGGCCATTGTTCAACTGGAAGGAGGCAGAGGCAGGGACCTATCTCCCAGAAGAGGATGTTGGCGTCTGTCTGAGCCCTTTTGTTGGTGGTGGGGATTGCCTCTACCCACCCTGTGAAGGTGTCCGCCAAGACCAGAAGGTACTTACATAGCACTTTTGACTGTGAGCATGTGGGGAAGGTCAAGTCACCAGTTGGTTCCAGGAAGAGAGCCTCTGGCCTGGTGAGTAAGAAAAGAGGGGCTGCAGGAACTGGGGCTGGAATGTGCTACTGGACAGATGTTTTACAACTGTGACGAGGAGGTAATAGCCTCAGGGGAGGGCTGCAGGTGGGCTTGAGCATGGGGAAACTAGTTTGACTACTATGGTGAAAGAGCTGGTATGTAGACAGGACAGCATTTGTCGAGTGGCAGGAGGTGATATGGGGATGTCCTATGCTGTGTGAGATGAGTCCAGGTTCCAAGGGCTGCAGCTCTAGCCGCTTTGTCATCATTGGCTTGGTTATGACTGGCAGTCAGGTCCTCTAGCTGTGAGGAGATGGGAGGCTTTTAGCATTGCTATAATTTGGTGTTAGTTGGTTATGGATCCTTCTTTTGTTGTAAGTAGTCCAAACTCTTTCCAGATGGCAGCAAGGGAAAGGAGAATGTGAATGGCTTATTTGGAGTCTGTGTAGATGGATAGGGATTGTCCTTATGCAAATTAGAGTGCACTGGTGAAAGCTATTAGTTCAGGCTGTTGATTAGTAGTGTGGGCCTGGAGGGTCTGTACCTCAAGCACCCAGTATTGATTTATGACATAGCCTGCATTTTTGGCCCCTTATATATGTGTACCAGGTATAGATGGCCGGAAGCAAATGTGTCCTCTTGTATGTTCGAGGATGGGGCAGTAGTTCCTCTAGTTTTTCAATGCAAGAATGAGATGGGAGTGATCTCTATTTGGTTGGGGAAGAAGATTTGAGACGTTGAGGGGTGGGCATGATTGAAAATCAAGTGCAGTATCTTCTACTAGTGCCCCCTGGAGAGAAATAATCTAGATGGGAGGTAGAGGTTATAAGCCTTTATATGCTGAGGTGGGGCAGGTTGTGAGAGGAGATGATAGCGAGGTGACTAAAAGTTACTTTCTTAGATTCACAAATGTGGAGCTCAGCAGCTGCTAAATCTAGTGTGAAGGCTGCCCATCTGGTAAGGTTGTTTGTTTGTTTGTTTGTTTGTTTGTTTGTTTTACAGCTATACCACAGGTGTAAAGGAAGGTCCCAGTTGGTGGCCTAGGATCCCAAGTACATATCCCTCTTTTTTTTTTGTTGTTACAGAGAGGGAGAAGGGATGGGTCAGGTCTGAGAGTGATAGAGCAGGGGCCTAGATGAGGGCCTGTGCTTGGTAATGGGTAAGAAGGGGTTTGTGTGAGGGTCATACAGTGGGCTGGTGGGGAGGGGAATGGGGGCATTTAGGAATGTAAGAGCCTAGCAATTCCCAGGAATGGGAACATCTCCTTTTTGGCAGAGGGGACTGCATGGGGCTGCTTTAGGTGTTTTATATCCATGGTAATGGTTAGTCTCAAGTAGGTAACCTGAAGGGTTGACAGTTGGACCTTAGAGAGACTCATTAGCCCCAACTGTACAAGAAGTCTTTTAGAGGAGCAGAGGTGTCAGTTTAGCTCATTTGTAGGGAGGGATTGCAGAGGAGATGGTCATCTACAGACTGTATAATTTTAGATATGGAGAGGGGGCGAAGAGAAAGAGAAAGAGAGGGAGGTGATAACCAGCTAGAACCTGGCCAAATGGGTATGGGCTATCCTGGAACCCCTAGAGTAGGGCAGTCCAGGAGCCTTAGGTAGAGACGGGAGTGTTAAGGTGAGTCCAAGTGACAACAAGGATGTTTTGTGACTGAGTGTCAAAGGGAATAAGAAAGAAAGCATCCTTGAGGTTCAGAACTGAGAAATGAGAGGTTCCTGAGGGGATAGTGGGCAGGAGTGTGTTGTGTAAGGGTTAGCAATCACAGGGCTGAGCAGGACCACTGCAGAATGGATGAACTGGAGATTTTGAATCAGGCTGTAGGCCCCATTGGGATTTTTAGCTGCAAGTATGGAGGTGCTAAAGGGGTGAAATAGTTTGTAAATTAATTGATTGATGCTTATCTTCAGCTAGCTTACAAATGAATGAGAGAGACTCTTATTTGGTTTTGGCAATTCCTGGGGATAGTCCCTAGTAAACTTTTCTAGTGGCTGGACTGGCTATTTCACCAGCTGTGGACCGTAAATACTTGGTGTTTGAATCTTTCTAGGTTATTTCTGCTCCATCAGTCTGATGTCCTGGGGTGCATTTTACTCAGGCATGTGCTACTGGTTCATCGCTTCTAATGGAGACCTCCTGTCTTCCTTGTCTTCTCCTCCTCTGTTTTCTCTCCCTCTGCTCCCTCCCCCCATCTCCCTTCCTCTTCCTGAGGAAATGTTGTGTTGGAACCAGTAGGTTGGGTGGCTAGGAGGAGGAAAAGGGCTTCTGGTTGGCTTGGGGGATCAGGCAAATGGGGGGTTCAAAGGAAATAGAGGCCACTTTGGCTAGAAGATCCCTTCCCAGTAAGGAAATGGGTCAGGTTGGCACCGCCAGAAAAGAATGGGTGAGAGGAAGACCCCTGAAAATGTAGTTGAGAGGTGGGGTCTGGTGAGTTGGTAAGGCTGCCCCCCTGCCCTGACTGTAGGGAAATGAGAAGGAGAGGTGGGTCCCCAAACTGCATCAGGCTGAGTAAGTGGCCCTGGTGTCCAGGAGGAAGGAGATGGGTTACCATACTGCTCACCCAGAGCTCCCTGTTAGAGATGACAGGGCTCAGGCCAAGGGAGACTGCACCCCTTCAGTCGTCCATGGCCAGGCCTAAAGGGGGCCTGGAGGGCCATCTGCATCTGATGTCTCTGTGCTATGAGGAACTCGCGGCAAATCAGCAGCCCTGTGTTGCTCTCTGGGCACTTGGACTTGGCCAGGGTGGCCTGTGGGGCTTAGGGCGGTGGGGCCCAGTGACCCTCCTGAGTACATCTGAGACAGAGACTTGGTGGCCCTAGAGCCGTAGGGTCAAGGGAGCCTGGGAAGTAGCTGACGCTGGTTGAATGGCCCTGGTCCGCATTTGTTATTTTCGTTTATGGCCTTTTTCACCTCTCCCACCAGCACGAAGACTTCTGCCTGTGGGGTTATGGGTCCTGCCTCTAAGGACTTAAGCTTGGCCCTAATATTGGGGCAACTCTGGGTAAAGAAATAGGTCATGAAGAGCCGTCTGTCCTTTGGGATTTCAGGATCGAGATTTACCGTGTACTGTAAGCAGGCTGTTGTGAGGCGTTCTAGAAAGTGAGATGGATTTTCATGTTTGTCTGGATAACCTATTGGAGACTGGTCAGGAGGCAAGTTGTAAACTGATCTCTAGCTAGAATACACCCCCAGGAGTATTGTAGTCCCATTGGAGATCCCCATCAGACTGCCTCCTTGAGAAGTTAATTGTTATTTAGAATCATATATATGTCGCAGAGGGTGAGACTATAGTGTTTGGTAATAAATTGGAATTCTTTAATGAAAGTAGATGAATTAGAGGTATAAGACCCCAGGTTTTGTTTTGTTTCTGTTTTTATTTTTGTTTTTGTTGTTTTTAATGTTTTTTCTTTCTATTTAAGGGAGTTCACTTAATGCAAAGGGGACATGTATGTTGACCAGGCCGTCCACCTCAGCAACTTCCTGCAAGGTGAGAACTGAGGTGGAGTTAGGTGGATAGGGAGAGACAGAGGCTGTCCCGGTGAGCAGCAGGAGAGTGGTAGGGTAGGGGTGTGGCTGGTAGTGGGCTGAAAGTGGGTGCCAGAGTGGCATGGTTAGAGCAGCCTGTTGCTGAGGGAGTCAGAAGAGAAGTAATTGTGGGTGGAGACTAGCAGGGGATCAGGGGGCTCTTAGCACAGTCAAGAATAATGGAAGTTTCCTCTTATTCAGATTACTTAGCTAGAAGAAGCTGAGTAGGGGAACAGGAACAGGAAGAACAGAGGGAAGGCTTGGACATAGAATCTCCCTCCATTTCCCATATTGCTGGAGGTATCTATAGAGGTTCCTAATAATGTCCAGATCTAGAGTGCTGCTGGGCAGCCATTTTGATTATTTATCTAAGGGGTATTGAGATAAATTCCACTGCAAAGGCAGGTGAGTTTAGAGGCCTTTAACTTGGGTGCTAGGTCAGAAGTTCTCCAGAAGGCATGCCAAAGGGGAACCTGGAGGTATGGCTGAAGATGCGGTTCTCTTGGGTTGAGGTACAAGGCTCAAGGTCTGAAAGCCTAAGGTGTCCCAAGGACTGGGGGAGGACTGAATTAAGATGGTGGCACAAGTCGAACAGTGGATTGTCACCTCACAGTTCAAGGGCCAGGGCTAAATGCTGGAGGAGACACAGGTACTAGGTACCAGGACTCTTAAATAAAGCCAGAAGGCAAAAAACAGAACAAAAGACAACAGAACACAACACAACAGAAAAGAAAAGAAAAAAAAAAAAAACAAAAGCTCAAAAGTGAAGTCTCTTACTCAAGGAAATATTCAGAGGTTGGTTTCTATGAAGAACTTCAGTAGTAGTCTTAAAGACCATGACTGGGGGTAGAAACTCAGTAGTTGCTCCCTCGGATCCAGGGAAGCATTTACTCAGACAGGAGGGAAAACTTGATTGGGTGTCAGCATTAGGTGAGTCAGAAAGTGAGTCTGTTGCAGGGGGATTGGGGACAAGGGATAGGGTCCCGGTGTGACTCCATGATTGGGAAGTGCACAGTCACCAGGATATCCTACTGAGTCATAACGAATGTTATGATTTAGTGGCCGAGTAACTTGGGTGTGGGCTAAGGCATGCAGCAAACATCACACCATGCAACAGATCTCATGCAAGAGGTTTACTGGGGCGTGGGATGCAGTGCAGAGGCTGCCTCTGGGCAAGTGTGGAAGGGGAAAGAGAGCAGGAAGAGAAAGAAGGCACTGGCTTTTAATAAGGGGTGTAGCACATGTGCACAGGGATAATATGCACTTAATGGCAGCAGGGGGATTGTGTTGTATCTTGGCAGCTGATGATGATGTGGCCTGCTGGAGCCAGGTCACTGGAGGTGGGCTGGGGTAGGGCTTCCCACAGCCTCTGAGGGGTTTGGTCTCAGTCTCCCTGTTCTGTGGTCCTGGTTCTTTCTCTTATGGATTTACCCAACAAGGACTTTGTAAGTATCTTATCAATGCCAGCGGCATGTGAGATTTAAGGACAAGTTGGATAGGAAGGGGAAGGGAGCAGGCACGGGAGAGCAGTGGGTAAGGAAGAATGGAAGCATTGAAGGACTGGTGAATTAGGCTAAGAGTCGCCGAAAGGTTCCTGGAAACGGAGAACATCTGTGGTGAGAAATTGAGTCCCTCAGGTTAAAGATTATAGAAGCAGAATTGCTCCAAAACTGATAATGTCCATGTTGATGAAGCGGAAATGTGGATAAGGAATGCATCCTAGTGGACAGTAAAATTGTCACAGTTTTAGACAGCAGTTCTGAATAGAAAGAAATAGGAATGGGCCAGGTGACCAGGAAAAGCCCTTTGTGAGTAAGGTGTGATTAACAAGGAAGGATTATAACCAGTTGTATAAAAGGCCACTTATATCAGAAGTCTTCTATATGTGAAACAGAAAAGTATACTACTATAGAAACAAAAGAACTCAGCTAGAAAAATGGTGGTTGTATTTATTAGTTGTGGAAAAATTGAAAAAGCTGCTCTAATTCAAAGGCGTTCAAGAGAGTAGATTCCTGGGAGATGTCAGCCGAGGCAGTGAGATGGGAGAAGTCTGCTGCAGATGCCAGGGCAGTGGTCTCTGTGGAGTAAACATCACAGCACACGTGTTTGAGGGGAGTTGTTGATGGATGCCCTGAGCAGGGAAAGTGGGTGGAAGAAACTGAGTAGCTCGGTAAGGAGCACATGTAGCTAAGAGCTGATGAGTAGTAGAAGGGGCGAGCATAGCAGGAGCAACGGATGTGGGCTTGGCTGATGCAGTGTGCACCTAGGAATCCTGCGGAGCGAAGTGGCGTGGCTGATGAGTCATGTTATCAGGCTGCACGATTTGCCCTGAGATGGAGTGCCTTGCCAGTTACAAGGTTCTTAACTGTCTGGCAGCTTAAGATTTAAACGGGAGGGGACCATGCAGCTCAGACTCTGCAGTATTGTGAGGAAAGTGATTGAGTGCAGTTACAGACTGTGGAAACCTAAGATGGAGAGTTCAGTTCCAACTGGAAGGCTTTCACTGAGGCTGATAGGAAAGTTAGTAAGTGGGCGGAGCTAAAACAGCCTGTATGGAATGGTATGAGGTTTGGGCTTATGGAACAATTGGCAGAGCAGATCTTGACATGAAGTTGAGTAATGGAGAAATGGGAGGAGGGGACAGTAGAAATCAGATGTGGTGTAATAGTAGCCACGGCGACCAGAACGTCCATCATACACAGTTATGTGAGAAGGGAAAAAGCTGTGCTTCTGTGCTGTGGCCCCTTAGTCTGAGATGCTCACGAAGGGCAGCATTTGATAAGGACAGCAGCTTTCGGCAGTCCTGCCAGTGTGTGTGTCTGACATAATCACAGGGACGGTGCTGTGACACACGCACACCCTGCTGTCCTCCAGTTTCATTTGTATGAACAGAGAACTTAAAGGCTGACCAGCGCATTCTTGCCTACAAGCCCAGACTTTTAAATCTGAGACTCAAACTGTGGTGAATCTTCTCTCTCCCTCTACCCTTGCCCTGGCTGGGCTCAGAAGTCTATTCCTGTTATCTCCTCTGCCCAGTCAGTGGCTGATCAACTTTTTTTTTTCACCAATCAGAAGTAATTGGGAAGCAATGCTTTCATAACATTGAAACATGAGATTCTCAGAATAAGCATTACAATGCCATTTCTGGATTGCAACCAGATATAGGGCCATAGAAATCAGCATTTGAATAATATAAGTATAATCTTTTCACAGTGCGTGATGACATTATGCCAACATTTTCCCCTTTTAGTCTAATAAAAGACTTTTTTCTAATAACAAACTATATACAATAATAAGTATGAAAACTAAGTAAGGTAAGTCTATATGTATTTGGCATCCTTGAGAAAGTATTCTACCATCTGTCCTATTTTAGTGAGTGCCAAGTTTTGTACTTAAATCAATTTCTATTACAATTTGCACTATCAACCTAAAACATCTTCTTATACTTAACTAAAAAAAAAAACAAACAAATAAAAACCTAAACAAGTTAAGCTTAATTGTGAGACTATAACTGTCTAGTCTTCAACCTCATCAGAGACCTGAAGGAATAAATATTACCTGAGTATGTAGGAAGTGCAGAGCAAGCAGCTTCCAAAACCATAGAAATGACAGAGAAAATGGATTGAACAGTTCCCCACGATTTCTCCGTGTGGACAGAGCATCCACCTTCATCCTTCCAGCCCATGTGTCTGACAGACTTTTTCTGGAGCAGGAATTATGAAGGACTGCTTACCTTGTCTTGGCACAGCTCAGCTGTAGACTTTCCTGCATCTTGCTTGTCCATTCTGTGCAGTTGAAGCAAGGACAGTTTTCCCAGCGGCTAGCTTGCCACTTTTGAAACAAAAATGTTATTATGGAGGTTTGTCACCGTGCATCATCTTCTTTGAAGTAGAATGGAGTTGCTACCAGGAGTAGACTGTCGCATTTTCTTTCTTTCTTTCTTTCTTTCTTTCTTTCTTTCTTTTCTTTTCTTTTCTTTTCTTTTCTTTTCTTTTCTTTTCTTTTTTTTTCTTTTCTTTTTTTTTTTTTTTTGGGGTTTTTCGTGACAGGGTTTCTCTGTGTAGCCCTGGCTGTCCTGGAACTCACTCTGTAGATCAGGCTGGCCTTGAACTTAGAAATCTGCCTGCCTCTACCTCCCAAGTGCTGGGATTAAAGGCATGTGCCACCACCGCCTGGCCCTGTCTCATGTTCATAAAAGCCTTTTAATGATTAAACATCTTTAAATGCTGTATTCTTTGGATCTCTGAGTATTTTGAAAACTGTCTTATCTATAGTACATCTGAATAAGCAAACATTGCTTGTTTCTAGCGATTCACTATCTGTTCAACCTAGGAAGCAGATTTCTGTAATTAACTAAACTAATATCTAACATGACAACAAGTTTGATTGATTTACTATTAACTTGCATTTCTTAAATATCCTAAACAGTTTGTAATAGCAATTTTCAAGGACTAGAATTTCACATTGCATTTTAAATGAATTGCATAGGTACAATACCTTAGTGTGTTGTAGCAAACAGAATATGATCCTAAATTTGTATCAATATACAAAGCTCTATACCAGGGTAACCAAATATAACCATAGTTTGTATCACTGTACAAAGTTCTATACCAAAATATTTGTCTTGTTGACATTCTTGGGAATAAAAGTAGATTCAAAAATCTACCCTTTTGTCTTATTATTCATCTATTTCCCCCTTTTCTTTCATCCCTTCTTCATCCTTTCCTTCCTAACACTAGATAGGAGAGAAAGGAGATAGAGGGAAGAAAAAGAAAACAAATCCCCGAATCTAACCTCCTTCATTTTGTTTCCTCCCTGGCTAAGATTAATAATAACTTGTATCCAACTCCTTTAAGTTGTGACAAACATTCATCATCTATTTAATGACCAAAACAACATCCATCCCACCTTTTGGGAATGGAGGCATCATTCTCTTAAAATTGTTTTCTGATGATTTGGGGCATTGTTTTCATTTTGATGCCACCCTAAAAAATTGAAATGCAGGTCAGTCTTAAGGAAGCTAGCTATAACATTTGCTGTCCAGTCTTCGTATGTTGAGAAAGTTCAGGATTTAACTGAAGTCTTGACTGGAATGGTCTGTAATGTTGGATGATCTGACCAGCCATATAGAAGTTGTCCTGGATGCAGATATTTGAGGAAACATTATTGAAGCAGTCTGAGATAGGATGAAGCAGGATGCTGAAATAATATGTCTCAGTATCCTTCTAGCATCCTTGAGGTGAATCTTTTCAGGGTTGCTACTTTGGTTATTTATCTCTATAAATACAAATTTTGACAGGTAATACACATTTCTGCATTAACATATGTATGGAATGTGTGATGTGTACAGTTCAGCAAAGATAATTCTTTGTTCTCTGTTTGAGCAAGTGTTTCTTTATAAGCTAGTTTAGACTATATAACCAAGGATGGCATGTAATAATAAGTCATGAGGACTCTGTAGCCTACAAGATTTGTTAGCTGTGCATAGCTGAAGTCCTGTCTAGAGACATTTTCATGTCTCAGCCAGCTCAGAACTGTTCCCATGCAGAGGGATCTATAATACAAAATTACTTGCTTTGGTGGTCTTTCTGACTTCTTTCTTTCTGTCTGCAGCCAAGATCTTCTGAAGTCTCCCCTGTCAAATCCAATTTTTATTACTTTGAAAGGAATCCACAGCTTTTCTTTTCCTGTAGAAACAAACACAAAACCCCTTCCCCAGTACAGGACATTTCCTGCCTTCCATTCTGAGGTTAGGACATCCCTAATATAAACAGGCTGATTTACTCATCAGTTCTTCCCAAAGTCCAGTGTCTCAGCAGCTGTTAATTTTTGTTCACTCACTGTCAAAATATTTTAAGTCCATAAAACACTATGCAATCTGTCTCTGGGGGTTTTTGTTACTCCTTTTTGTTTCTTAGTCATCTCTTTTTGTCCTGTTGGATTGTGTGGTTATACCTGTGATACGCTTTATATTATAATATGTAAAAAATTGTTTCATTTTACTAGAGACATATGCTGGAGCATTGTCAGTCTTAATTTGTATAGGCATCCCCATAATTGCCACAACTTCTAATAAATGTGTAATTACTGAATCAGGTTTTTCAGATTTAAATCAGTTGCCCATTGAAGTCCAGACATGTATCTATGGTATGGTGTACATACTTAAATTTTCCAAACTCTGCAAAATGAAACACATCCATTTGCCAAATTCCTTGGGAACTTTTTGGGTTACTCCCCCAGGTGATAGATTTTTGTTATGTAAACAAGTAGGAAATTTCCATATATTAATCCTTGGCTTGTTGCAAGTGATAGAAAAATCCTTTTTAAACCTTTGCTCTTAACATGGTATTTCTCATGAAATTCTGAAGCTTCTAGCAACTACTAATAGTTGATCAATTTCATTATTGCTTTGTGCTAGAGGTCCTGGTAGACCCATATGGGATCTGATATGTGTTATATACAATGGGTGATTTCTATTTCTTATAACTTGTATCTGACTTAAGTAGTGAAATTAATTCGGAATCATCCTGAATAAGTTCAGCAGTTTCTGTATGCAAAACAACTCTTTCTGCATATTGTGAGTCAGTTACCATATTAAGAGATTCTGCAAAATTTCTAGTAATACAATAAGAACTCTGTGGTTGATTACTGTGATTGTTGAACTGAATTATAAGGCCTCTGAGATACTTTACTTGCTTTTTTTCTGACCTATAGCCTGCTTTTCCTGGTTTATTTGCACCAGTATAAAATGTAGGAGCCCCAGAAATTGGAATCCCTTTATTATATCAGGGGCAAATTAGTTCTTTATATAAGTTAAAATTGGGTATTTGAATTGTATTGAATTTTGGGTATTTGTTGTTAATTCCCACCCCCTCCTTTACTGTAGGCTCTTTGGCAGCATTCATTTTCGGCCCATAATGAAGCAATCTCAACATTATAGTAAAAGGTACCACAATCTATTCTAGGTAACTGACCAAGTCTAATTTTCCCTTTCAGAATCAATTCAGAAACCTTTTCTTTTTTCTTTTTTTTTCCTTTTTCTTTTCTTTTCTTTTATTTTTTTTATTCGATATATTTTTTATTTACATTTCAAATGATTTCCCCTTTTCTGGCCCTCCACTCCCTGAAAGTCACATAAGCCCTCTTCCCTCCCTCTGTTCTCCCATCCACCCCTTCCCACTTCCCTGTTCTGGTTTTGCTGAATACTGCTACACTGGGTCTTTCCAGAACCAGGGGCCACTCCTCCGTTCTTCTTGTACCTCATTTGATGTGTGGATTATGTTTTGGGTATTCCAGCTTTCTAGGCTAATATCCACTTATTAGTGAGTACATACCATGAATGATCTTTTGAGTCTGGGTTACCTCACTTAGGATGATGTTCTCCAGCTCCATCCATTTATCTAAGAATTTCATGAATTCATTGTTTCTAATGGCTGAATAGTACTCCATTGTGTATATATACCACATTTTTTTGCATCTATTCTTCCGTTGAGGGACACCTGGGCTCTTTCCAGCTTCTGGCTATTATAAATAGGGCTGCTATGAACATAGTGGAGCACGTATCCTTATTACATGCTGGGGAATCTTCTGGGTATATGCCCAGGAGTGGTATAGCAGGATCCTCCGGAAGTGACATGCCCAGTTTTCTGAGGAACTGCCAGACTGATTTCCAGAGTGGTTGTACCAATTTGCAACCCCACCAGCAGTGGAGGAGTGTTCCTCTTTCTCCACATCCTCGCCAACACCTGCTGTCTCCTGAATTTTTAATCTTAGCCATCCTGACTGGTGTAAGGTGAATTTCTGTATAGTTTTTTTTTTTATTCTGTGTGCTAAAAATATTAAGATATAATCTCTCTGCATAAAAATTTATGTGGGAGAATGAGTAGAAAGAAAAATTACTAAGATATAGGACATCTTTGTATCGAGATGATTTATTATATGTTCATCTTGCAATTTCTTACTGGAGTCAATTTTTTTCAGTTTCAGCTAATAGTTTTCTTGGACTATTAAGGTTTTATCACCTTGTAAGGTTGTTAGCTCTTGAGTAGTTAATCCATTTGTGGACCTTAGCCAATTAATGTCTCCCAATGGGTTTTGGAAAATCATTAAGCGTTCTTTTTTTTTTTTTTTGGTTTTTTGGATTTGTTTTTTTCAAGACAGGGTTTCTCTGTGTAGCCCTGGCTGTCCTGGAACTCACTCTGTAGACTAGGCTGGCCTCAAACTCAGAAATTCGCCTGCGTCTGCCTCACAGAGTGCTGGGATTACAGGCGTGTGCCACCACCACCCAGCTCCATGAAGAGTTCTTAATTGGTCTCTTCTGACTTGTATGGTCAGATCTTTTATAAATATATTTTACATCTTAGGTAATTAATAGAATCTCCTTTTAGAATTCTTTTTAGGAGCAATTTATAATCCCTAGCAAGGCAAAATTCTCTTTATTTCATTAAACATTTTTTAAAGGTATTTATATCTGAATCAGCCAGTAAGATATCATGCATATGGTAAATTATGGATTGAGGAAACTACTTAAAAATTATTTCTAATGGTTATTGCAACAAATATTGTCATAAGGTAGGACTATTCACCATTTCTTGTGGCAAGGCTCTCCAGTGGTACCTATTGGTTGGCATATAGTGGTTAAATGTGGGCACTGTGAAGGCTTATCGTTTTCTATGATAGGTCATTCCTTGGGTAACAAGGAAGGCCATGAGCGTCCAAGCTGGAATGATTTTACTAATTGCTTTTAGATTCATCAACATTCTCCACTAGACATTTTTTTTTCATGACAAATGCAGGAGGTTCTAAGGGCTGGAGGACTCTTGTATGTGGTGACCCTCCGGCTGCTCTTAGACTGCCTTCCAGTGTTTGTAATTCTTTGTTTGTCATAAGCCTTTGTTCTATCCATCTGACTGGTTGAGCAGTCAACTGTCTTAGTGGTAAGGCCACTGGTGGTTTTTCAGCAGTGGCTACCCAAAATAAAGTTGGAGAGAGTTAGCCTCTGCTGTGTCTGGTTTATGGACAATTTGGACAGTCTCAGACTGTTCTTTATCACACTTTCTAATACTTCATCAGGAACATCCTTTATTTAATGATTTGTCTCTCAAGTTGGAGGAATGCTAATCCATGTTTCCCATTGCTCTAACAAATCTCTTCCCCATAAATTCATGTCTGCATCAGCCACAAATGGCCTTAATTTTCCTATTTGACTTACTATTTATGGAGTCATCTCATCAGAGCCTCGCCATGGATGTTCTTTAGATAGATAGATAGATAGATAGATAGATAGATAGATAGATAGATAGATAGATAAATGGATGAATGGAAGGAGTTCATCCAAATTATGTTTTTGAGTACTGAGCATATTTAACTCTTAAAGAACAGAGTCTGCAGTTTTTCTGTCTTTTTAGAAGTCATTGAAGAGGCAACCCAGAATCTGCTGACAATGCAAGTTGCAATAACTATTGGAGTTATAAATCAAACATTTAAAATTGTTCTGCTAAGGCTCATTTTCCAAACATACTGTGTTTTTGTCTTTTGTAGTGCTTCCACTTCTCATTCAGAGAACTCGGTGCATACCAAATCAGCTTCGGCTATATCATCAGATTCCATTTCAACGTCTGCAGACAACTTTTCTCCTGATTTGAGGGTATGTATGCTGCTTGAACATACTGATGCTATCCATACTCCCAGCACTGTCAGTAGAACCTGTAATAATGAACTAGCCGATAATAGGAAATTCTCAAAGCTCACACTCATTATTTGTGATGGTTTGTATACTTCTAATAGTGCCCAGAGAGTGGCAGTGTTAGACAGTGTGGCTTTGTTGGAGTAGGCATGGACTTTAAGATCCTCATCCTAAGATGCCTGGTAGACAGGAATCTTCCATGAGCATTCTTCAGATGAAGATGTAGAGCGCTGAGTTCCTCCTGCGCCATGCCTGCCTGGGTGCTGCCATGATGATAATGGACTGCTCCTCTGAACCTGTAAGCCAGCCCCAATTAAATGTTGTCCTTTAAAGAGTTCCCCTGGTTAGTTATAGTGTCTGTTCATAGTAGTAAAACCCTAACTAAGGCACTATTCTAGCAAAGGTCACTAAATTTGAATGTTTACTTACTACTTTCAAAATATGAATGATT